>NC_142167.1:24731282-24937429 GCF_029865625.1 Vigna umbellata | reverse complement strand
CAATTAATTTATTAGTAACCAAATCATCATTCAAGTATACCAAATCATTCAAGTAATTAAATGGTAAAATCAAATATCTTTTCTTAAGAGACTCGTGTGCAAGGAATTAGATTTCATCAATCATATTAATATAAAACTCTGTTCAATATTTCATTATTTCATTCAAACATTCACATCAAGACATACTAGTCCTAATCACTTAGCAATTAATTCTAAATTAACATATTAAACTGTTAATCCCTTAGTCAATTTAACATACAATTTGCATTAAGTATGATGCTAAGAATGACCAAGTTATTGAATCTATCCCTAACGCCCAGATCACTTAGGTCCTCTATCTATGTCTATGTTCAAAATTACTTTCAAGAGATCAGAGATAATCAAATAACATTATATTTCCATTCAATGATAGTAAATTCAAGAAAGAGCATATGAACAAACAACGATATATTGAATAGGAAAATTACATCACATTGAGTTCATTACATCCAATTCCAACGAAATAGAAATTTAACTACTCTTAGTCATCTAGAACGTGCACATTTGAAGCAATCCCTTGCAAAAATGGTGTCTTGATGCCTTGAAGTAGTCTTCTGAAGTTCCTGAGATGTTTTCGGTCTGTCTCGACCTTAAAAGCCAATTATGATTTAATTAATCCGCTGAGCACACAGCTATCATGCGCTGAGCGAATAATCAACTGCATATCCTTTAATTGTTCATAATTCGCTCAACGAATTATTTTGGTACGTTGAGCGAATAATAATCTTTTTAGTTGAGCTATTAAAGGCTGGCTTAGCGAGAAACATCTGATAGTACTCCACATATGTATAAGTTCTTGTACAATTGCCTAAACAACTTTCCTACTTCCCATTACAACTTTTCAACGAGGAAAACACGTTATTTCATGAATAATTACAACTTTGAGCTCATTTATAAATATGAAAACAAACATTTTTCACACTTATCATCATCAAATTACAAAATAAAAATAACCAAATCAGTATGAGAATCCTTGGACCATAAGTAACAATGACTAATATTAAAAGTCATCCATTCAAACAAGACAATACAAATTAATAACTAAGTTAGTAAGATGGGAAATGTGCAAATAAAAAAATGAGTAAAAACATAGGCTAGATGATCGAGGTGTTAGAATCTATAGAGAGAAGATAGAGAACTCTAGAATAATAGTTAATATGCTTTAAAATAATAAAACTCGTTTATAACAAAACTATTTATAATAAAATAATTTAATACTAAAATAACATAGTCTCCCTATTTTTAGGCTACCACTACATCTAAAACATCTTTTTTTCCGAACCAAACCAAACCGAACCCCACCCAACCGACCCGAACCTAACTGAACCCCACCCAACCGACTTGACCCGACTGACCATGCTCGACCTGACCAGATCGGACCCGAACCCAACCCATCACAACTCAACCCAACCCAACTAAACCGAACCCAACCGAACCGAACTTAACCCATCCCAACCGAACACAACCGAACCCAACCCAACCGAACCCAACTGAACTGAATCGAACCCAACCCAACCCAACCCAACATAACCGAACCGAACCCAACCCACCCCACCCCAACACAACCCCCTCACCCAACCGACCTGACCCGACCCGAACCTAACCCAACTGAACTCATCCCAACCCAACTGAATCGAATCTAACCGAACCCAACTTAACCAAACCCAACCGAACCCAACCCATCCTAATCCAACCCGACCCCACCCAACCGACCTGACCAAATCGGACCCGAACCTAACCGTACCGAAACCAACCGAACTAAACCGAAACGAACCGAACTCAACCCATCCAACTGAACCCAAACCCATCACAACCCAACCCAACCCAACCGAATCGAACTCAACCCATCCCAACCGAACCCCCCCAACCTGACCTGACCTAACCCAACTGACCCTGGCCAACCTAACCATATCATACCCGAACCGAACCAAACTAACCCGACCTGACCTTAACCCCGCACCGCGCCGCACCACATGACACCGCACCGAACCAAACCCAACCCAACCGACCTGACTCAATTGACCCTACCCGACCTGACCAGATCGGACCCGAACCCGAACCCAACCCAACCCAATAAACATTTATCATGTCTCAAGCATTAAATTGACATGAGGAACATAATATAAACATCAAACTGTTTTAGAAAAACATAAAGGTGTATCAAAAAATGATAGTTTACGTCTTAGAACAGTCTTTTTCCACAATTTTAGTAAGTTCGATGGTATTTTCATTCTTAGGTATTATGTTGATCATGGTAATAAGTATAAAATCAAAACATTGTTGAGGTATCATAATTTATCTCGCTAAGGATGACGACGTAAAATATAAACAACTTTTTTTATCAGCAAGAAATTATAAACTACTTGAGACATGGGTATTTCTCATACTTTGGTCTGCATGGATTTTACACTTGCATATTTTCAACAGATCATCCAAAGCTAACTGGAAGTGAATGTCTATAAGCTCATTTGCAAAATGAGTTTCTTCATCTCATGGAATATGCCATTTTGGGATAAAGCTTACCTAAGTGGAAAAACCTTTTGTGCTAATCCATTCTTCAAGGGCAACATCATCAGGGTGACTAAGAACACACCTATGAAATAAAAAATTTAACATTTGAATTTCCAGAGAAAGATATAAAACCATAGAATGAGAGCAGAAAAAACTAAATAAACATAGTCAAACACTTATATATACATACTTATACTGATCCATTGGATAAGATGATCAGCAACTTCATTGACCTATCATTGGAAGTAACAATCAAATAGATTAGGAACCAATGGAAATAAAAAGACCTTCCAAGATGGTGAGTCAAAAGCAAAGAAGACAGCTTCTTTGAATTGATCCTTGTAGCGAAGGAGTGCAGGACCTCCATATGTGATGCAAACTGACAATATCTTAAGTTGATATTCAATTGCAGCCTCAAGAGCTGGTGAAATTGTGGAACTAACCTGAAAAAAATGTCAGCTTTCAAGAAAATCCAGAAGCAGCATAGCAGTAAAAGATAATCACAAGGTAGATAAGGTTAAGATTATAAGAAGTTATTTATTCAATATGTCTAAAAGTTTAAAGCTTACATTTGAAATATGGAACCAATTAATTGCATGGTAGCCAAGGTTTTTGGAGGGTCATTAGCATCCATGCAAAGTAATGCATTAGATAATGAAACCCCCATAAGATCAACAAATGTTTAAAACAGGGAGCGTCCAACAAATGCCACTGACATAACTGCAAAATGCACCGTGAGTGAGTCTTATACCAAGTTATAAACATGCATGCCATCTTGTTAAGCATTTAGTGAAAAATCTAAAAGCTTCAATGTTGTAAAATTCTATGAAATCAAGTAATTGCAAATCAGAAAAGTACAACAGAAAAAGGAAGGGATAACAAATATAAAGTTCAGACAGAACAGCACAACCATCAAGATCCAATCAAGTGGCTTATCTTACCTTTTAACAAAAAAATCTAACGTTTACAAAAACCAAGAGAGTAAAAGAGAAAGCTTAAAAGTTTATAAATTCTTGAAAAAGAAGAGTAACCGAAAAAGATATACAGAGAATAAAAACACACATAATGAAAGTTGTTTGACAGCACTAATATGAAACTTCTCACTACGATGAATAACCAGTTGCTTTGAAAATACCTTTGTTTGTCCATCCACGCTTGTGGCTGCAGCAACAATTCCAATTCCCCCCTTTGGGAGTCTAGCAAAGAGCTTTGTAGCATACGCTTCGAGAACTCTTTGGAAAACCTAAGTTGAAATTTCCATTGTGAATAACAGAAACTTTATATGGCTTTCAAAATTGGAGACACAATATTAACTCAGATTTAAAATTGGAGGGACATTCTCATCTCAGTTTTAAAATTGAACAAGCATCTTAATCTTACAAAAGAATTTCATCATTACAGCCAATACCAGTCACATGAAAACCATTTGAATGCAATCTAGTGTACCTCAAGTAATAGAAGTCTCTTTCCCGGTATCATCAACTGTCGCGGCAGAGAGTTTATCCAGCATAACTCCAGCTGCAAACGATCGCCCTGATTGCTACAAAGGAAAATACCAGGCAATAAAAGGGTATAAAAGGCTGAGAGATCTAATTTCCATCACAAAACATTCCAAAATTTTCTATTACCTGTCACTATCCTCATATCTGATGGGAATATTAGAAAGTGAAAGCTTCATGTTTCAAATGATGGTGCCAGTGAGGGATCCCAACCATGATCGGTTCTTAACATTAAAGAAAAAGAGACATGAGTTAATACAAGGTATTCTTAATCATACAGAAACTTGCAGGCACAAAGAGACATGAGTTGATATAAGGAATTCTTAATATAAGGCAAATTTGTTACCAACTTTCATGCGAAACATTTTGTTTGAGGTTTGGGGGTAAGGCTGGAATTTGTCCTTCAACTCTGGGATAGTTTCGATTGTTAACATATACAGATTTTGACAAGAAACAAGCAAAAGTTTTGTGACAGTGGTGCAGTTTTGTAAAAGTGAAATTCATACCATTTCTGATTTTAACTGTTGTGATTTCTCCCAAAGTTTCAGTTCCATCTCCTGTTGCCAAATGGAAGAAAAGTGAGCCTCAAATAAATCATCTTCAACCCAAAGTGAATACACTTTATCTAAATCTTACTTCTGAATTCTTACCTCTAATCAGCTCTTAGCGTCTTGGACAACATCCCCCAACTGAGTTGCAGATTCATCTAGTAAGAAAATGCAATCCAAATATACTGGGACTGGATCTTGGCCAAGCCTACTCCATGGAACCTTAAAAGAAACACAATCATCAAATGTGACCATCAGTCAAGCACAAAGAAACATTTGACTTCTGCTAAATGGGTGCATGATGAATGAGAAACTATTTCAAAATTGAACTTTTACCACAGTCTCCTACCAATAGATAAATATAAAAGAAACAAGCTCTTACGGCTTTGGCAATTACAATATGCCCATGAAATTATAAAATAAAGAAGATAAATAGGAAAAAATTCATTCCATTTATACAATTTTCATGCTGCTGTGATAACCCCCAAAGTCCCACTCTTTTCTATCAACTGTGAAAAGCAGAAACCATAATTCTCATCTCAGATTTACAGTCTGCACAAAACAATATATTTCTAGCCTGTCAAATAAATACAAGGCCCAAAAACATATTTGTAAGTAATAATTCATAAGCATATGAAATTTGTATTGTGAATAAAAGAAATTTCATAGGGATTTCAAAATTAGAGACACAAATATTAACTCAAACATAAAATTGGAGAGACATTTTCATCTCAGTTTTATAGTATGCATAAAAGGGCCACGACTAACACGAATTGGAGATCCATAAGTACATTAAAAGATATAATCAAAATTGAACATTTTCTGATGAGAGTATTAATCACAGTGGAATGAACACTTTAAAATGACTCAATGAAACCTTTTGGGTTATTACGACGTATCATATCATACCATGGAGAAAATAGACGGGAAAGAAAAAGCCTCAGTTTCCAACTCAAGACTCTACGAACTTGATATTGCCATTTGGAAGTCCCATGTTGTTAAGAATATTAGACAAACTAGTCTTTATAAATCTTCTGACAAACATGTCAGTTCGCCGAGCTGGGTAACGTCAGCTTGTGACCTGAGTGGGGGCATTGAGGTGATTGAACAAGGCTATGGCTTGCTAAGCTAGTCTGGAGGCTGCAACTTGCTGGCCTGCCCACTCCAAGTCAGGAGCTGAGCCATGGGATCTTTGCGAAGGCGTTGGTTTCCTGGTTTCTAGACAGGAGGGTACCGCGTGAGGCTGGTTTCACAGAGCAGCGACCACCTCCGGCTCTTGACAGTGGAGGGATAACAGGCTGCTGCTCCTCCAGTCCTCAAATGAGCTTGGTGAGCCTTGCTCTTGAACAATTACTTTTTTTTATAAATGTAATGTCTGTTTTTAATGCAAACTGAGTGCATTTTGGAACACTGCATAAGCATCGCCACCAATGATATATCAGTTTCAGAAGATATTGCAAGTATCTTACAAAAGAAATAAATAGGTTCTTTTTATTGGTTTCTTAAATCTTTATTGAACAATACTTTACGTAATAATATATTATTATAATAAACTCTCACTCCTTAGTACAGAATTTTCAGTCACCATCTTACCTTTTATGTTTCTTTTTTCTTACCTAATGAAATGTCTCTTTTTCTTGAATAGTCACCTGCTTTCTTTCAACTAAATTTTGATTTTAGGTAGATCAACAAGTGTTTATATGTGATTTTTTTTCAAAGATTCAAGTTTCTCCTATGGTGATCATATTTTAAGCTTGGTAATTTTTAAATGAAAAATATTTTAAAAGAATAGTTTTTTGCATTGTATTATATGAAAGATGAAAATATGTATATTTATATAATCATGTGTTTTTTTAGCGTTTATATCTATATTTATGTATATTAGAATAGAAAATAATAAAATTATAAAAATAAAATTGATCAATTTGAACTTTTAGTTTATCTGTTCAATTCGTTTTCTTCTATTTCATGGATTTATGATTGATTAGATATTAACAAGTCATATTATCTCATTTTTTTATTTTTATTTTTTTTATGGTAAAGTTTATTTATTTTTAGCTGAGTAAATAGTTTGTTAATTATACATAGAAAAGAGAAACTAATGTTTGTAAAGAAAATGAAACTCGACTTATGGTTAGATTAAGGTTTAGGATTTAGAGTTAGGATTATGGTTAAGATTTAGGGTTAAAGTTTATGGTTATGGTTGGGGTTAGAATTATGGTTAGTGTTAGGGTTATAGTTAGTTAATCATTGTTATGATTGGGGTTAGGGTGAATTAACCATAATTAGTTAACTAGGGTTAGTTAATCACAATTAAAAAACTATGGTTAGTTAACTATGGTTAGAGTTAGGGTTAGTCTCTTTAATTCAACCTAACGGACTTCCTCCGACGACCATCGCACTTCATTCACCTCTCCAATCCAATCGACTGTGTTTCAACTTGGTTGACTATGTTCTAACTCGGCCAGCTATGTTCCAACATGGCAGACCATGCTTTAACCCAATTATCTCATACCCTGACGATGCTTTTTTATCCCTTTTTGATACTTTTTTTCATGGGTTTCTGCTTCCATTAATTTTACAAATATTCTACTCATTTCATGTGAAAAACTAACTAGGACGATCACTATATTGTCGTCCAACTATAGTTTCAAGGTCAAGGTCAAGGTTATGCCAACAACTTATTTTGTGATGACTTTCCACAACTTTCATTATTATTCAATTAGTTTGAAGTCGTCTCAAGGTTTCAAGTTCCATGACTTCATTAATGTTAAGAGAAGTTGTGTTTGATTCAAACAATTTCATCCACTACTAACACAAATTTACCTTCATTGATAAAAATTTGTCTTACTTCACCATGACTTCTTACACAACTTTTCTATCTTAGTAAGTTTTTAAGAAAATATCTATTTACATAACTTTTACAACGAATTGCACCGTTCTTAAAAAAAACCTTGATTGAGGATGGAGGACGTAAAGGGGTATTTAGAGAAAATTAAGTTATCTTTTATATTTTAATAAAAGGTGTTATTTTACCTTTATCATACTTAAGGGGTGTAAGAAGAAATGATGAAGGTGCACAAACAAATTTTCATTCTTTGGACCCGATGGTTCCGAATTGGAGATCCATAAAGAATTGAATTAAAAGATATAATCCAAATTGAAGTTTTTCTGCGAGGGTATTAATCAAAGTGGAATCAACACTTTAAAATGCCACTTTTATGTTTTTCTCATCACCTTAAAATGACTCAACGAAACCTTTGGGTTACAAGGTTATAATGTATTATGATGTATCATATCATACCATGGAGAAAATAGACGGGAAGGAACAAGCCTCAGTTTCCAACTAAAGACTCTAAGTACTGAATATTGCCATTTCCAAGTCCCACACCGTTCAGAATATTAGATAAAAGAGTCTTTATAAATCTTCTGACGTACATGTCTGTCTGCCGGGCTGGGTAACGCCAGCTTGTGACCTGAGTGGGGGCAAGAGGATGATTGAACAAGGCTATGGCTAGCTAAGCTGGTCTTGAGGTTGCAACTTGCTGGCCTGCCCATTCCAAGCTGAGAGTTGGTCCATGGGACCTTTGCGAAGGCATCGGTTTCCTGGTTCTTAGACAGGAGGGCACAGCGTGAGGCTGGTTTCACAGAGCAGCGACCACCTCCGGCTCTTGGCAGTGGAGGGAAAACAGGCTGCTGCACCTCCAGTCCTACTCAAGCTTGGTGAGCCTTGCTCCTTGAACAATCATCTTTTTTTTATTAACTTGTGCGTCATAAACCTAGGCGTGTTCCTTGAACCATCTTTCGGCACTCAGTTTGCTCCTTGAACATAAGCATCCCCACCAACAAGTGACCAATATATCAGAAGATGAAGATTCCACCTGTCCTTAATCTGAGCTGTTATAGGCAGACAATCATAAGACTCAAAAGTCAATTATGTTACTAAATAACTCCTCTCATGCTCCACACAAAAACTCCCATTACAAATGCATGCATCATCACACACACATCAACTATTATATTCTCAAGATGTGCCATTTTGAAATCTGCCATGTGATTCCTATCTTATAAATAAAGAAGTTGTGGGATGGGTTGGATGCATGGAAAGCGTTTCAAGTGATGATGTTGATATCCAAATCAATATGATAGAATTGCATACTCATTAGGTGACATTTGAGGAAAAAATATTATTCCTTGTCTCCCATAATATGTAACTTCACTTCCTATATATAAAGCAAAAGCCAACCACGAGAAATCGGGCTTCAAATAAATCTGCAATTACTTTCTAAAGGATCTGTTTCTCAGGAGGACAAAATGGTAGCTATTGAAAAGAAAACAAAGTTCTCTGCATCATCGCAGAAAGAAAGGCAGTGAAAATGGATTCGCAGTTGAATGTGTGACATACTTGGTTATGAGAAAGAAGATGAAGAAGCAAATTCAAAAGACCCTGAAAAGTTTGAAGCACAAAAGCGATAACACTTCAAGTATGCTTAGCTTCTCAGATGAAGCGGAAACAATCACGCTGATGTTTATCTCTGGCCAAAAAGGACACTCAAAACCCAGCAGATGGTCAGCAATATCCAAGTTGATGAAGCCTAAAAGAGAAGCTTGTGACTCTCAAGAATCAAACACAAATGAATTTCAAAAGGTGGATGCAGCCTTGCAGTCTCTCGTCAGTCACAAGCTTTCGTCTATTGACAATTTTCATAGTGATATGGAAAATTTGGAGCTGTGCATTCATGATCTCGAAATAGGTGTTGATCACCTCTCAAGAAAATTAATCAGAAACAGAGTTTCCCTTCTCAACATCTTCAACCACTAATCATAGTATCTACTTGATTTTTGTGCCCTCAATTTTCCCCCACGAGTGTCACAATTGTACATGAATGTGATTACATTTGTTTATAATGTATTAAATACATATCGATTGAGGATCAAACTATTGTTACTTCAACATCTATATCTTTTTGTACAGTTCCTGTGTTTACCCTCTACATCTCATCTTTCAACTTTCCTTTTCCTCCTAAAAGTTCACCATTAACATAAATGAAAATAAAGAATCATAGAACAGTAAACACTTTTCTTACTTCTAGAGTCACAGAAGCAGAAAAGCAACTGCTCAGTAACATTTTTCTTTTATTCAGTTCACTTATAGATGTTATAGTCTATTGGTTATTATTCAATCATGCACATGTAGCAGCAACCGATGGCCAGCGTGACCTAAGCCTGTGCTTTAGCCATCGAACAAGTCTACACATGCACACGAGGGGTGACAGTGAAATACATTTTTTAAAGAACTAATTTTCAAAGCAGTTGTTGCAAACCGTGTGTTGCATGATAGCATATTAATTAAGAGAAACGAGTTGTCAGGAGATTCCTTGTGGGAGACATTGCACTAACATTAATAAGGTTATGTTTGGATTCAAATCTTGATTAGTTAGCACTCATTAATGTGAGACTCCTTGCATCTTCAGTAAATGTCCATTATATATGTTGAGCACATGGCACTGGATGGAAGTTGAATCTCAACTCAATTTGTTCTCTTACTTTACAGACCTCGTGTTCCTGACCATTAGACAGTTTTGTTTTAAATCAATGAGATGCAACAGAAACACAGGCTCAGGCTCCATTTCACCTCTCCCCCTTCTTTTCTCTCACACAATGTTAGCTTTATTTTAATAAACGGGAAATAGAGTTATGCAGTTCTTGTTTCTGCATGAGAGACAAGCTCAGCAGTACTGCAGCCATTGTTTAAGACATCAAGTAGTCCACACGTGCAGATCAATTTACATCATTAAATGCATGTTTTTTATGGTAAATCATCGAAGTGAGAGAGAAAAACGGAGCAAAGTGTTAGTTGGAGAGTTTCCATGTGGGAGACACTTTCCTAACAATTATGTGATCATGTTTAGATCCAAATCTTGATTTGTTAGCACTTATTGATATTAGTTTAAGGTGAGATTCCTTGTGTCCTCAACACACTGTTATATATATATTGAGAAGATGGCATTAGCAAGAAGGTAGATCAAAAAACTGAATTCTATTCTCAACATCTAGCCTTCTCTTCCCCTGAGGAAAAAATGGCAACCTCACAGTTGAACTCAAAATCCCATTTCCATGCTCGTTCAAACAGCTTACCCTCTAGAGCACACCCACTTATCCTACAATGCAATGAGCACTTGGACAGGTTAAGGGCTTCCCATGAAACCTCCTCTTCCTCTTCAACCCTTAGCCACAAGCTAGGAGGGTTGCAAGATCTACATGAATGTGTAGAAAATTTGTTTCAGCTTCCCCTCACTCAAGAAGCACTTCACCGTGAGAGTCAAGAAAACTGGGTGGATGAGCTTCTGAATGGATCCTTAAGGCTCTTAGATGTGTGCACAACCGCCAAAGACTCTCTACTGCACACAAAAGAGTGCATGAGAGAACTTCAATCGATTATGAGAAGGAGAAAGGGGGGTGAAGTAGAGCTCAGATCAGAGATTAAGAAGTTCTTGACTTCAAGAAAGGTGGTCAAAAGGGCCATCTCAAAAGCCTTGGCAAATTTGAAGGGTACCCCAAGAAAATGCAGCATGTCATCACCTGCAAACAAAGATAATCAAACAGTAGCTTTGGTTAATTTAATGGAGAACGTGGAAGTGGTCACTCTATCAGCATTTCAGACGCTACTTCATTTGATCTCAGGGAGTGCACAATCAAAGTCAAGCAGCTGGAGTTTGGTTTCCAAGCTTATGCAGACGAAGAAAGTAGGGTGCTCAAAGTTGGCAGATGAATGTGAATTTGCTCAACTTGATGAAGCATTGCAATCCTGCATGTTTTCCCATACAAGTAAATTTGATAACATTAGTAGACTGCAAAACCAGTTGGAGAAAGTGGAGTCGCTTGTTCAAGATCTTGAAGAAGGTTTTGAATTTCTGTTTAGGCGTTTGATAAAGACCAGAGTTTCCCTTCTTAACATCCTCAATCACTAGTTAAGATCATTGGGGTATCAACTTTTGTAATGTATATATACAGAGAGATAAATTGAAACATTTTACTCAGATTTTTGATAGTAAACAACTTTTAACACCACTAGTCAACAACTTACGGATATTACACAAAAAAAGAAGTAAATGTGAATATTAAGTAATGGTTGGTTCATTAAAGTTCCATATCGATGGATCAATACCAAGAAGAAAGTTGTTTTTGGATTGTCACCACAACTCAATTGGTGTTTTAGATGTATGTGAACTTGGATAGTTGTCTCGCATGTAGGATTTATTAAAGTTCCAAATCGATTAACATTAAAAAGAAAGTTGTTTTTGGATTCTTACCACAACTCAATAAGTGTATCAGGTGTACCTGAACTTGGATAATTGTGTGTCATATGGAAATGACAAAAATAACTCTTAAGATATTGAAAAATATATTAAATCGTACAATAATATATTGAAAAGTTTAAATATCTTTTTGCAAGAGAGTAATCTTTGTTTATTTAAGCTATGATTATTTATTGATTAAGGTAAAGAACCTTGAAATTATGAAAATAAATAATTTTTAATAAAATAAATTTAAAAGTCTAGAAAATTATTTTCGCAACATGCACCTACCCACCCACAGGGTAAAATAGAGATGTTGAGTGACTTAGTCTTCTCACTCACTTAATGAATTGGGCTTAGCTAATTAGACCTAAAAAATATACTTAAATGAATTGTACCAAAATGGTAACTTTTGATATATTTTTTAATATAATCTTATGAGATATTTACTTATCTTCATAATATTTCACAAATAAAACTAAACCATTTTCTTTCAAAAATATTTAATAAAACCTTAATTATTAAAAAATAATAATAAAAATACTGATAAAGAATATAATAATCATAATAAAATCTGATGTGGATAGTAAGTCTATACTTCAAGTACGAATATATATCATAGTGTATCCTTAGATATTTAATATAAAAAAAAATAAAAATTATCGTACAACTTACTTATAAATCTAACTCAACTCTACAAACCAGTTTGTAAAGTAAGGTTTATATTCATTTATCTATTATAAATTGGTCATCTCTGGTTGATGTGAGACTTCTAACTCTAGTGACTGAATTTTTTTCAAAAAATGTAAAGTTATGCTAAAAAAAAGTTGCATGAGAAATCTTACTTAAATGAAAAGCAGAACTTTGTATTGAAATTCATTTTATAATAAAAACATGTCATATAATACTATATCAAATACAATCAGGAAAGTTATAATGTAAGAATTTCTATTATTACCTCAAAATACGACTTTGTAAAGTCAAAAAGCCATCATATAATATTGAGTGACAGCCATATTTTTTTTTGTTATTGCTTGAAGTCCACATATTTGATGTAATGACCATTCTTCCATCAAAACTATCTAAACAAGTTAAAATTATTGATTTTTCACAAGTATAACTTTGAATATCTATTTCTTGATCATGTTTCTAGAAGGAACTTGGAATAATGGTTGGAGAGCAGCCAAGAAAAATCTCCTAAAACTAACATCGTCCACACACTCAACAATAATAACTGCATTTCCAAGTTCTTTCCTTGATTTTTCTGCATCATAACTTTCAGTTACTATTTATGCTGTTATGTTCTTAAACTAAACTGGATTAATATATATAAACTAAGGTCAATTTACAAGCTAAACTGAATATTCTCATCAAAATCAAAACAAGTGATGGAAAAATAGTACCATTTAATAGTATTTTGAAACTAGACATCCATTAAGGTATTAGATAATTGCATATCCAAGTTAAGAAAAAGCATGAGAATGTGAAAAAGTAATGGTTAGAAATTCAATAAAACCAAAAATATATAATTATAATGTATAAATAAAAAGATTCATAAAATCTTTATTTTAAAATTTTGTGTTGAAAATTATTATAATCATTTTATTTGTACTTATTCACTCAAACTTAAATTCTCTAATAATTTGGAAATAAAATAGTTCAGAATTTGATTGAAGGATGAAACAGAAAAGGGAGACAGGTAATGTAAGTTGAATGCATTTCTTTGAACATGAAAATAATGTTATTAGCGTTCTACTTATCCACTGATTATGATTAGCAGCATAATATTAGCAAACATAGCACGTGAATTTTGTCATTTTGTACCTTGTTTTCTTCTATTTACACACCCACCCTCTAATTTGCCAAACGTTAGAAACCATGTTAAATGTTAAATCTATGATAAGTGTTCCTCATTATATTTGTGGGACACGTGTCCGATCTATGTCAAGAGCCAAATGAAACCCAACAATTTATAAATCAAACAAACAAGAAATCAAACAAAATACGTTAAAAAATTAGTTGGTATTGTCTGAATTGAAAACTGGGAATGTCTCTTCTTCCAAATTTTGTAAATTTATCATAGATGACTTTTTCTAATTGAAAATCGAAAAAACAAAAGAAAATCCACATACAAAAATTAAATAGCGAAAATAAAGTTGATTATGACTAAATATTTTTTGCTTTAATCTTATATTTCATCATAAATAATTAACTAGTAACTATTTTTTTTTTTGTTTTAATAAGGTTAATTGAAATCCAATTATAGACTAGTTAGTATATTTCTCATAATATAATTAATTAATATTAAATCTACATTTTAATTCAATCATATATAAAATCGATTTATAGAATTAAATTTCCTTAATAAATTAACTAATAAATAAATAAATATAAATATTATTTTACAAACCAGTTTGAATTATATTTTTTTTTTGCAATTCTCCATCAATCTCTCTCAGTCGTGAGTGTAATCCTTATCTGCTTTCAATGTACCCTTCAACGTGAATCGTCCATCTTCCCATTCATTATGATCCCTACGTTGGATTGTAGTATTTTTGTTTCTTTTGAACCCTAAAATCAATTATTATTTTTTTAAGTAATTCTCTTTACAATATAAATCAAATTGATTTGTGCCCTTCATTTTTTTGTCGACATTATGTTACATTACATGACACTTACAAGAGTTTTTGGAATCTGAAATTCAATGTCACTCACTTTCAAAGTGGAATTCAATTTGAAAACTTTAATGGATTAAATTCATACCAAAAAACCATTTATTTTTTTAATATCGATTAAGTTCAATATTTATTTATTTTGAATTTGTAACTAAAATAAACTTATTGTGTATATGGATTATATTTATATTTTTGTCCAACTTTATTTCGTATAAAATTATTTTTCTATATTTGTTTAGGATTCAATTTATAAATAATTTCAATGTCATGCATAATCATAATGATTTCTCATATTTTGCTGTCCTATTGATTATAGTTATATTTTTTAAAAAATTTAGGCGATTGTTAAATTATGTAATGAATTAGTTCACTTATTTGTTATCAAATTAAACACAAAATTCAAAGTTAAATAGAAAAAGTAATAAAAATAATATTTAATCTCCTAAACTTTTCTTTATGAACTTTACTTGACACCTAGATTTTTAATTTTATTCCTGTTAATCCTTAAAAATGATTGACTTTTACAAAAAAATATAACAAAAAAATGATAAATAGTTGACATTTAGTGTAAATAATTTACCTCAAATATATAAGATAAATTTATGGTGATATATAGTAAGATTTATTGATCGATTGCAATAAAACTAAAATTTAAAGTGTGTATTGTACATATATAATCCAAGGATCAATTAAGAAAAAAAAAAGTTAAGGTAATTATTTACTAAATAAAATAAAATTTAGAAGGTTAAATACCCCTTCCTAAGAATTAAAATAAATAAATAAATATCAATAGGTGATTCAAAGATCCGAGAGGATATTGAATACAAACCCTAATCAGTCTAACCACGTTACGTTATTTTTATATTTACTAAAATGATATTTCTTTTTTCACCGTAAGTGAGATTTTTATCTAAAAACCGAAGTAAACGAATTGCTAAAATGCAATATCCATTTTGTCATGTCTATTCACCATTAAAAAATACATTTTTTAAAAAAATATCTCATGCACATCCAAATTGATTTTAATAGAAAATTCTGATATTATAATAAAATCAATTTGAAAAAAAATATCAAGTTTGATCTTATCCTGAAAATTAATCGAGAATGACCCAAAGAAACTTTTAAGACAAAAGAAATTATTCTTTCCTGTTCGTCTTAAGATATTTATGATCACCATAAAAAAAACAATTAAGCCTAAAAATTCTTATATTTTAGGGAATTTTTGTGGTCGAACGTACTAAGGGAGAACACGTTTTTCAAAAAAAAATAAAAATAAAAATACAGTTTAATATACCAGCCGAAAACCTTACAAAATAAATTTGCAAAACATTACATTAAATAATATTTAAAAATTTAATGATAAAATAAAAATAAAATACAAATAATGATAATTGGTTGGTTACTTGGCTATTGATTGGTGCGTGGGAAACATTGGGAAGGGTTCAGCTGGAGAGTGCACGAGATCCACAAACACAAAAAAATTGAGTTCGGCCCAACTGGGCCCACATTGAGAAATTGAGAACCGTGAATGCTGATGCTGGACTCTATATCCAAAATCTGGAGGAGACTTCTATGGCCCACCTACGAATAATCTACTTGTAGCTTGTACCTTAAATGGGTCCCACTCAATCAACCACTAGACACCATTTTTGGGATTTAAAAAGAAAAAATTATTTAGGTCAAAGTTGGTACTAACACTGATATTATAATCACCATCTGTAGTTAATTAAGTGATAGATTTTATAACTCAGCTAAATAATTGATAGCTACTAGTTCGAAATTCAAATTATGGTAATACCATTTTAAATATGGAAATAAAATATATTTATGTTCAAAATCTCAAACAATATTATTATTAATGATAAGAATTTTTTTATAATAATATTGTGTATAAATATGGGTATATTAATACTCATTCCACTTATCCACAAATGGACAGAAAAAATATTAAATTATACATGAGTATCTATTTTACTATTAAAATTGAATTTATCAATGTATATAGACCTCGATTTGAATATTTTAAACATTTTTAATCAAATTAAAATAATTGTTTCCATGAGACTGATTTCTTTAATCTCTCTGTGTAGAAACAGTTAAATTAACCGATATAAATCATGATAAATATGAGTAAAATAAATAGTAAATCCTCCTTCTCAATATTTAATACAGCCACATATCGAAAATTCAGTTCAATTATTTTTCAATTTTAAAAAAGGTTTTCTATGGTCATATTAAACTATAGCAAATATTTGAAAGAAATGAATGTATACGGGAGAAATGTACAGCTGAAATTATGGAACTACTGACGTTGAAAATTTACAAATTTCATGAAATTAAGGAAGTTGAATTTGAAAGGGTGATTTAGAGCTAAGTGACTTTCGTTATTAAACTACGTATACACTTGGATCCGGTAAAATATGCAATTTTTCAAACTAAACCTACTCTTAATCTTTTAGTAAATAACACATGTTTAAGCTTTTATATAACCGAGTGAGAAAATTTTAATCATCATTATCATTACATTGATAGAAGATGTTTGAGCATAAGTTGCTTGATTTAACCTGTTATATTCTTGGACGGGAAATGCCAGTTACCAATGGCGAGAATGAAAACTACCCTATCAAACTCAATCAAGTTCAACAATAATCATGTTTACGAAGATAAGTTAAATCATGCTCATAATCAACAAAAAGAAATGTTGCAACATGTCGTCAAATGACAACCGTGGAAATTAGCTTTAATTTTACATATTTCTTTCTCAAAACTTTCCTCTGATTTCACGAACGGCTAGTGCCTGAAATTGACATTTGTTTGTTTCCTAATGACTTTTCCCTCTATAAGAGGACCCTAGAAACTTGAGCTAGACATGATCTTCAGATCATAGAAGCAAACCAACATTATTTAATTATACTTCACATGCTCTGTTATAGTTTTTGAAAACTGATTTATACCAAAGCGTGAGATTTTTCCCATCTTTCTCGTGAAAACTCAGGCTCACAAGCCAATAAAGGCAACCACAACCTTTCACACCACTTGATCACATTCACTATCAACTCATCCACCTTCATTGCCTTTTCCAGTAATATAAATCCTCCCTCTGATCAGTTTTCTGAATTCCCATTTGCATCATAAACACAACACATGTTAGTTCAATTCTTGTTCTTCATAGCTCATATTCTAACTGTTTGCCTTAAAATTCCTTTCCAAGTAACTGGGGGTGTTGAGTTTTTACTTCTTCATATTCCTTGGTTTTTCTTTTCATATTCCTACTGTTGTAAAGTAAGATTTTTCTTTTCTTTCCATTCACTGCTATTATTTTAGTGTCACTTTCAAGTTTCTGACAGAATCAACTGTGACTCCAGCTTTGTGCTGTACTGTTATAATGTAATGTATACTTCACTTGGTTTGCTTACAGTTGCAACTTCAAAGTACAAGCTTTTGAGATTTGGAGGTTGTCCTTTTGCAAGGAATTGAACTGTCGCACATCATTACCATCTGGGGTACCTGAAATTGAGGTTTTTCTCAGTGTTGAGGCAATCACAATGGTGTCTGCTTGTGTGACCTTGAAAGCGAATACCCATTTCGTAAACTCGAGAAAAGACAATATTTTTCGTCAAGATGGTGGTTTTTTAGGTGAGAGACTCAAAGGGAGCCTTAATTACAGTCCCTGGATCATTAATCAATTGGCCTTAAGTTTGAGAAACCAGGAGAGGGTGAAGAAGGCCAAACCTGGTGTTGTTTCTGCTGTTCTTACGTCAAGTACTACCAAAGAATCAGTGGTAAGTCCAATTCTGTTGTTGGATCCATTTTATACTTTCTAACTCCCAGTTTTTATGATCTTGGTCAGTATGATCTTGACCAGTGTGTTTGGAAGCACATTAAGAACTAAGAAATCACGTCTGCAACGTAGAATTGTATTATATTTTTATTGGAGATTAACAAAAATAGTTTCTATATCTGGGATGTGAAACCAAACACGCAATATTCTCGTTTTGAATTTCAATTTCAGGCTTTTCAAATGCCAGCGTTTCTCAGGAGAAAGGCTGACCCAAAAAATGTTGTTTCCATCATTCTGGGAGGGGGTCCTGGGATTCAACTATTTCCTCTCACCAAACGAGCTGCTACACCTGCTGTGAGTAAAACTCATTTCTTTCTTGGAGTTCCACTTTCATGATGAGATGAGATGATAAAGTATGTTTCTGTAGGTTCCTGTCGGAGGATGCTACAGGCTTATAGACATCCCAATGAGCAACTGCATCAACAGTGGCCTCAACAAAATATTTGTACTGACCCAATTCAACTCTGCATCCCTCAACCGTCACATCTCCCGCACCTATTTTGGAAATGGAATCAACTTCGGCGATGGATGTGTGGAGGTATGTATCCAAAATAGGATGGTGATTGTTAGAGATCATAAATGACTCATACATCATTCTCTGGTTGGTTTTTTGTGCAAGATATGTCTGTGGGGAATAAGACATGAAATGGTAAAGTGTTGATAAAATTTTATTATGTTTTTATTGGAGATACGGTTTTATGTGCTGTGACTGGTAGAGAAGTATAAGCCACAAGAATGATTGTTGACCTGTCACTGTTTTTGTTCATTATGATTTAATATGACAGAACAACTCAAATACTTAATAGGTTCTGGCGGCTACTCAAACTCCAGGAGAAGCTGGAAAGAAATGGTTCCAAGGAACCGCAGATGCTGTGAGGCAATTTACATGGGTATTTGAGGTATAATCTTTCTTATATACTGCGTGCCCCTCTCATATTTTTTTCCTCTCAAGTTGAATAGAATGATGATAGTTTGAAAATGTTGTAGGATGCCAAAAACCAAAACATTGAGAATGTATTGATCTTGGCCGGAGATCATCTATACCGAATGGATTACATGGACCTTGTGCAGGTATGCAGGTTAATTGTTCTTAATTAAGAGCCTAGACATAAAGTCTTTTAACAATTTTGCCTAGACATGCAGGAGTGTTTCTTCATTCTTTTTCGCAGTTCTTATTTACTGGTTATCTATTTTGTAATAAATATGCAGAGTCACGTTGACAGAAATGCAGATATTACAGTATCATGTGCTGCTGTAGGTGACAGGTGTGTTTAGTCACCTTTTACTTGTGGTTCTTTTTGTTGCATTTTTTTTTCTTTCTGAAGTGGCATGTTTCTTTGTTTTATACCATTGTGTTACTTGGAGAATATATTCTCTTCCATTGGAAAGGAAGGAGTCACCATAGAATAACTTCCTCGACACAACATTCGACCAAGTTTAATATTATTCAAGTCTCATTTCCAATCACCTTTTTTTCAGCCGTGCATCAGATTATGGCTTGGTCAAGGTAGATGGCAGAGGTCGCATCATCCATTTTTCAGAAAAACCAAAGGGTCCTGATCTAAAAGCAATGGTAAGTCCCTAGGCCAATGAATGTTCTACTGAAATAGGTTCCTGGTCACTATCAGACCGAACATATATATACATACATATATATATACATGCATGCATACATATACATATATATATATATATACATACACATATATATATATATATATGTATATCCAGAATGAATTGTCATACATCATTGGATAGCATCACACAGTGACGTACAAAACATATTAAGTTATATGTTACAGCATAATAATGTGATCGTAGTATATTTATGTCGTTTCTCATTGTAACTATGTGTTCCTGTTGTTTGTATGCAGCAAGCAGATACTTCTGATTTCGGGTTGTTACCCCATGAGGCAAAAAAGTCACCATATATTGCATCTATGGGGGTTTATGTATTCAAGACTGATGTTTTACTCAAACTTTTGAAATGGAGATATCCTACAGCCAATGACTTCGGATCTGAAATCATTCCTGCAGCTGTGAGGGAACACAATGTCCAGGTAAGAGAAACTGCACTAATCATATTTCCTTTCAAATGTTTGGATCTATTCTCGAAGGGTGAATATCTTGCATTTGCAAGGAACTGATCACTGCTAAATGAGGTAACAATACAAAAGTTGAATGTCTGTTATCTTCTTTCAGGCGTATTTATACAATGACTATTGGGAAGACATTGGAACAATAAAATCATTTTACGATGCTAACTTGGCTCTTACTGAAGAGGTGAGGTCAAGATATTTACTCTTGTCAAGTTTGTAATTTATTGGTATTCTTAATTTGTAGGTATAGGCACACTATCAGAGATGCATATATTAAGTTTCCCTTATTTTGCTTTCTGTGTGATACAGATCGGTGGTTGTTCTTTTAGCATAAGGTCACCATAAATAAATCAACATATTATAACTGTTGTATCTTGGGAGTTAGGGAATAAGTGAATAACAGTCTATATTGCAAATTGTAGCATACTAATTCAGAGGAGAACAAATCAACAGTGTAATCAGTAATGGTTAAATTACAATGAAACTCAGACTTCAAGTAGCTGATAGAATGTAGCAAATTGTCAGTGTCCTGAAACTAATATCTGTATTGTGCTCCTCTCTTGCAGAATCCAATGTTCAAATTTTATGACCCCAAAACACCCATTTACACCTCTCCAAGATTCCTACCACCCACAAAGATAGACAAATGCCGGGTATGATTTTGACCACAAATTGGAAAACTTTTCTAGTAGTTTCGTGAGATGTGTCACTCACAATACTTGATTTTCTCCGCAGATTGTGGATGCAATAATCTCCCATGGATGTTTCCTAAGGGAATGTATCGTTCAACATTCCATAGTGGGGGAACGTTCACGTTTGGATTATGGTGTTGAGCTCCAGGTAATAACTATCACAATTTCTAAACCTAGTATTCTAATTGCTATGCCTTTCTGTTTTGGGATTCATACCATCTCAAATTCTAAAACCACCTTTTACAGGACACTGTAATGATGGGAGCTGACTATTACCAAACTGAATCAGAAATTGCTTCTCTGCTGGCAGAGGGGAAGGTTCCCATTGGGATTGGAAGGAATACAAAAATTAGGTAATCTCATCCTAAGATGAACAATACATGTTGGTTTTAGAAGTTGACACTAACTACAATGTGTCATTATAATGATAAAGACTTGGTTTAACATGTACCTATTAATAATCTGATCTTTATTACCTGTTGTCCTTGTTGAAGAAACTGCATAATTGACAAGAATGCAAAGATAGGGAAAGATGTCATCATCACGAACAAAGATGTAAGCATGATTGTCTTATCTTGGTTTTACATTTGAGCCAATTTTGTTAGGTTATATTTTGCTAATCTTGGATAATTGTGAAGCAGAAGTCATTAGTATTATGATATGATGTTACCTATTAACATGCAAATTATTGGTCTGTAGGGAGTTCAAGAAGCAGATAGACCAGAAGATGGATTTTACATTCGATCAGGAATCACAGTCATATTGGAGAAGGCAACAATAGAAGATGGCACTGTCATATAAACGGGTGGAAGTGCTTATTTGCATGGATTGATGACAAGAAGTAGCTCGAAAAAGCACTCAAAGGAACTTTTGCCGTCTTCGGGGACAGAAATTGAGAAATCAGAACCCCCTTTTGTTATATATGCAAAATAGAAAGATGTCTTGCATGTAAAAGTAGAATGAACAAACAATATGTGAAATCAGATCAAGTTGCATAAAAGTAAATAAAATGAAAAGCTGGATGTGAACTGTTTTCTTCTTTCCACGTTGAGCAACAGAATAGCCCATAATTATTCTGAATTTAAACAAGTACTTGTTATAGCAGTGTGCAATAAGGAATTAAGAAACTAGCACAAGCGCTGTTGTGTAAGTCTAGAAGGTTGCATGCTTGTATTAATTGATTGCCTAAGGATTGACACGTACAACATAGATTTTGTGGAATGATTTTTACCTGTTCAAGAAAAATGAGTAAATTGGTGTCTACGAAAATGCTTAGTCACTTGTGAGAAAAACACCTTCACTACAAGCCAAAACAGCAACTTCTAAAAGTGGTTGTACATGATTCTTAAATCAAATTATCGATGACCCAATAATTCAATAGCCATCAGAAAAAAGTTCACATGGCATGTTGATTATTCTTAGCAATTTTTGTTATTTTAAAAAAAATGGATACTTGCATAAAGACGATTATGATTCTTGTATGATTCATTCAGTGGCTAGCCTGCGGTGTCGTGTTCTATCTTACATTAATTTTTGTTTGTGGAGACATTGTAGGTATGCAATTCGTAGATTGTACAAAAAAGACGGATGCAGATGCCATTTACTTTCAATAGGGTATGAATGGCTTTTTGTATCATGGACCAAATTCCTCTTAGATTCTGCAAACAAATGTTCCCATCTTTTCTTTCCGATGCTTTATGTCTTTCTATCCTTTGGGAATAGGGATACTTTGTGTTTCAAACCTTTTCTCGGTCTTCCCTACACCATAGTAAATGAAATCGTGCTAAAAGCCATTCTCTTCCAAATCATGGTGTGAAACTTTTTATCTTATAAAAATCTTCAAAAGTACGTTATAATTTAATTCTTTATAATATTTAAACATTTAATTACGAGTGTATATATTTTCTGAATAACTTATTTATGTTTCACTAATTTTAATTCTTAGAAAGTTCACTTGTAAGGTGGTTAGCCGTTTCATAAAATATTTAATTAAAATTTGAGGTTACTCCTGAAAACATTATTGAACAACCGAAAATTGTGATTCTTTATTTTCCTTTCGATAAGTTAATTACAAATCGCTTATATTAAAGTAGACTGTGACTGAGAATTTCAATCTTAGGAGTTAGGAGTACTTTTTTGTATTATTAGTCCGGTAGTGGTTTATCTCTTAATTTTACAAAATCGATTTGTAAGATAAAGGTTATAATCACGTATAAACTCTGTGAATCTATACTATGAAAACATGGTGGTAAGGGTCCTTTCTCTTTCATTCTTCCTTGCTATGTAATCGTAAATAACTTTTTACTTAAAAAGTGGCACAACATCATTGCATTGAGAAGCTATTATTCAGAATGAAAATTTGAACCCAATATGAACTCCTTCACCACGATATATGCTTAAGTTGGCAGTAGACTTGGGTGGTAAGAAAGGATTCAATCCCTATTGAGACATTTCTCCCATCCTGAGTTATTGCATAATAATTTTATACATACACAAAAATGCACGCTCTGATACATAACTACTTCAGATGCATGCAGCGCTTATATTGTGTTTTGACTAAGCCAAATCTGAGGTGAATATGGAAGTAAGATGAGCAACTATTCAACATTATTGTGGCTACACACGGCCCCTAGCATTTCTAACTTGTCCAAGACTTCGAGTACAGCAGTAAGCAGCCATAATGTCAAATCTTATATGTATTCTTGGACTAATCCTGAGAATCGCCCACCCACCATAAACTCCATAGAAAATTTATATCAACAATGGCCAACGATTTCAAAACCCCTTCATATTCCAAACTATCACTGGTCCCTTTTTCATAAGCTCGGATGGATTCAAACTATTCATTGCCTTTCCCATCAGAGCCATGGCAGCAATGCTCGGAAACTGTTTCTTTTGAGACTCTTCTAGCACGCCATTTGAAGACTTTTGTTCATGAAGCTCCCCTAATTCATGCCTCTTTTGGGAAGAAGCAGCACGATTATGACTCCATCTCTGAATCCAGGGATGTGAAAGGGTAATTTCTACAGTTTTCTTCGCTTCAGTTAAAGTGGACTTGCCATTTGTTGATACTGTTACAGGTATATGCGGCACCATTTGTCCTTCAGCTTGATATATCATTTTCGGTTCCAAACGGAGTTTGCTATCTTTCATAATTTTGCCAAATATACTATTAGCTTTTTCATGCGAGAAAGGTTCTCCTATTCTTGTACCCTCAGTCCCATGAGCAGAGCCCAATGTGCCCAACTTGAGTCGTTTGACCCATCTGCTGCTAGGATCTGATCCAAAAGAGCTATTGCCAGAATTTGACCTTACATGTTCATCTGCATGAGAAAGAAAGTGATCCAATTCAAGGCTGTGGGTTCGTGATGTGCTAGCCTCCCTATCAACCACAGGACCCTCCTCAGCAAGAAGGTCACAAGGCTCTTCGTTCATGTCTGGTATAGCTGTATTCATTGATTTTGCTAGGTTTTTCTCTCTGGAAGAAATTGTTGCAACTTTAGACGTGAGCGAATTTTGACTATCCTTGGAGCACTACAAAATAAAAGAATTTGGCAACTCCTACCTAATTAGCCTCTCAAAATTTTATATAGTATCACATTTTACAAGGCACGTGGTTGTTAAATAATCAACTACAAATGCGAATGAAGACATATATTGGTGCATGTGTGTATTATTAAAAGTCTAGGTTCGAAGGAACAGTGCCATTCAAATTAGCTGCTTCTCGGTATGACACTGTTCAGCATTCATCATAACCAATGTGAATGTATAAATAAATGACAATTTTATTTTTCACAAAAAGCTAGTCCTTGATACGTAAGTCCTTAAACTTATCTTTTAGAGAAATTAATATAAGAATATCTATAAATTAATTCATACATAAGTTAATTTTATCTTAAAAATATATTATATTTTTTCTTCTTATTTTTCTCTTCTGTATAGATTTATGAGTAAGCTCATCAAAATATACCTAAATTTCAATCATGAAAAAAAATGCATTAAAATCATCCAAATGCTTGAGAAAGAAAGTTACGATTGAAAATTTGATGTCATTGTAGGAAGAAGATCAAATTATAATTAGAAACATTACCTTATTTGTTTGGAATGAAACATCACCTGAAAAAGACAACAGGAAGAAGGATCAGCTGTATAGCCAAAAAACCACCAAATTGCACACAACATCATCCTCCAAAAACTAATACTAGGAGTAAAGTTAACTGAAAAAAAAAATAATTAACATTATGTATTCAATTAATCAAAATAAGAATATCTGAAAATTAAATGAAGCATTAAGTATAGCATATGGCACATCCTTCAAGAGTGTGCATACATACCGAGAATATCATTCTTATGTAAAGCATCGATGTCCATAGTATCTGTTTCAGCAGATGACTCATTCTTTAGGCATGTTGGAAATTTGAAATCGTGGACATTTTCCTTTCCTCCATTCTTTATGGAGCTTCCTATACCTTCCAGCTTCAGAGCATGGCCACTCGTGGGTGGAGAGAAATCAAGGATCTCATTGAAAGCGTTTCCTTTGAATTTGATAGGTGCTATTGGCTCTCTGAAGAACTGACCTCTGTCAGAGAAGGTAACATCAGTGTTTTTGACATTAGAATATGGTGAGTTGCCTGGGAAATTTTGGGACGTCCTCTAGACGATTCTTCAACTGAATCTATACTGGTGTATATCTTCATAGACTCCACATCATGAATAGAACAGGGAATTTGGTCTACCACAGAGTTTAGTCCACACAACTTTTGTAGTTTATCTGCCTCGGAGGATTCAGTCTGGCACGTAATATTTGGATTAGAAACATAGTTTTCAATCTCATGTTGCTTACCACCAACAAAATATAAGCGATCGCCCCTACCAGCTGCTGAATCATGCGGTAAACGAGTAATACCACCTTGCATCCACCTTGAAAAAAGGATCTTTGGGGATTTAAGAGGCTGCTCATTTTCTTCTCGCTGATTAAAAGAGACGAAAAGGTATGATATTTGGAACTTTCGAATCGCCCTCTGGCTGCTAAATTGTAGCTGGATTGACAGATTTCAAACGGTTCATGCGTGAGTTGGGACATCACAGCTTTCCCTTTGCTACGTCCAGTTGGCAACTGTCGTCAGAAGCTGCTTTTACAAAATCATCCCATAGTGATGCTGAAACAGTGAGGTTCTGCTGTTCAACATCCCACGGAGATTTCATCAGCAGAGCTGACGGTAAAACTTCTTGAGACAACACTTGACACTCTTTTACTACGGTTTCAATGTTCAGAGGAACATGTGCAGGTATTGATGATAAGCCTGCTCGGGAAGTCCCAGCTCTGTTGAGAGAAACACTGCCATCTCCAGAGCAGGGTTCAGTTTCAGATTTCCCATCTTCCTCGTCGTGCTGTTCCCTCTGCAGAGGCAATTTTCCATCCAACTTTCCAGTAAATTTCAGTGTAGGAAATGATTTGGAATCACAGCATGCCTTCTTCGCTTTTTCATTGTCTTCCTCGCTGTTGAAGGTAACACTTGTGGCCCTAACTGCTTCTCCAACAACTCCAGCGTGCATAGAACTATCTATCCCACCAAGCAAACCATGCTGCTCAGCACCGCCGTCTTCTTTCTCTTCATTCAGCTCACAATCTACCCCCAAACGATTGCAAGCAGGGGATGCTGATTTGTAACTTGACTTCATCCAATGAGCCATCCACGCCGACCGGTTCCTGTTCATTGGTTGAGCTTCACCCCTCCCACCATCATGACATGCTTCTGCAGCAGTATCATCAGGCATCATGATTGATAGATTTCCTTAAACAACACACCACCAATTTCCCCTATCCACGAATGTTTCAAAAAACATAAATTACCAACAACTAAAAATTCATCGCATGCAGCAGCTACAGAAAAACGAACAAAACTAGATCGCAAGATTCAGAACTCAACACCAGCACACGAAGTAAGCAAAATCCAACTCTATCCATCCCGACACAGAAATCACTACCGTATAATCGAATACATATTAGTAACAACATCTTTCAGCGTGAAATCAAAAATCGAAACAACTCCAGTTTAACCGAATTCAACAAAAACAAACCAGAAAAGGCAGTCAACAGAATTTCACAACAAATTCAACGAACAAATTAATTGAAAAACCGCACAGTAAGTAAGTACCTTCAAAAGTGAGAAAGGCGAAAGAGAAAAATCGGCGAAACTGTGAAGAGAAGCACTGAGTTTGAGAAGCAAAGAAATGAAAGACATGAAGGAAATAAATAACGACAAAGAAGGAAAAGTGTACGAGAGCATTAAATCAACGGTGAGATGTTGGTCGTAGTTGAGTCGAGCGTGTGTGGGAGAAATCTGAGCGTTGATCTTTCGATGCAGTGTGGTTGGGATGGATTAGATTGGCGTTGATTAGTTTGGCTTCCTCAGCCACAAGAATCGAACTGGAGCGAGTGGGACGCACCATTCTGCACTTTTCCTTTCTTCCAATTGGCCCGGTCCTTTTTTTCGGGCTGTTTTCTCGTATGCTTCGAATTACGCGTAATAATTGTGACCACTTTTAAACTGCGCGCCAATTCATAAAATAATCGTCTTATATTTTGTCTTTGTGCTCAAAGGATCTGAATCTACCTTTTGTAAAAAGCAAAACAAAAAAAATAAAATAAAATAAAAATACCTAAGCAAAATATCTACTTACAAAACATCTTCATCTTTTTGGTCTCCATCCACACAACATCTTCTTCAACTAGCACAAGTGTTTCAGTTTTGCGTATCATTTACTCCAACAATGTTTTCGTATCTCTGTAATGTAATATCTTTCTTTTAATTAATACTTATAACTTTCATTATTTTTTTCTTAAAAAAAAAACAGCTGAAATAAATTGTCGGAGGGTTCCAATTCTGTTTATCCTAATGTTGTCATTTTGATGCTTACAAATAAATATGATTAGTTATTGCTACGTATGTTAACTTTATATAACTAACTTTGAAACATAAGCAATTAGTAATTTAATCATGATTTTAAAACCTTACTTATAATCCATAACGTAATTATTATATTATGGATCGTTTCTCTTACGAGCAACGTGGTGTATCTTTTTGATTAAGTAGCTTTCATGAAAATCAATATTTATCACTAATAAATTACTTTAAATCATAACGGCATAATCGTCAAAGATTTAGGTGATATACGAGATCTTATATTATAACATTATTTCCACCGTGATATTATAGATAGTAATAATAATGCTGTATAAGAAATTCTGAAATTATAATAATCCATTAGGTACAGGAGTTTGATGACTAAAACTTTGAAAAAATCATAATTTATAATTTTGTTGTCTTAAAAGTATCACAAATTTATCATTTTTCGTATGAAAACAATTAAATATTGATTTTTTTTCTTCATCATCAATTATTAAATTACTAAAATTGTGAAAATTAGTTGGTGAAACAATATGTTACACGTGCTTTTTTGTGTATATTTAGTTTGTGTGTGTTTTATGTAAATATTATTATAAAAACAAATTGGGCACGTGCATACACACATTCAATGTATGCAAACTGTCGTCCGTATTCTTTTTAAGAAATTTAATATAATTATGAGCTCCATTATATATCACTCACTATTATAAATGCATGTACTACGCATACGTATGTGTATTTTTTTATTATAAATAAATAATAATTTAAAATGATAAACGACAAAATAATTATTTTTATTTATAAAATAATTAAATTTAGATTAATGGTCATATGAGTGTGTTTGGATTTGAAAATTGATTTAACGGACCTGAGAAAAAAGAAAGCGAGAATGAGATTGTTTAAATTAAAAAAAAGTTATGATCTAAATAATAGATTAAAAAATGTTTTAATAATTAACTAAATGATTGCTATTTTATTTTTAAAAATAAATGCAATATAAATTTAAATGTACATAGTAAGAATTATATTAAAATGAAATTAAAATTATTATTTAAAATTACAAAACTATTATAATAGTTATTATTATTATTATTATTGTTATTCTTTTTTTAGAGAAGTGTTTTTTTCTAGAGGTTATGTTGGTAATTATATGTTTGAAAGTTACATTTCTTGACTTCTTTGTTTCTCTGTGAGGATATGGAAATGACATATCTTCTCAAATCCGTCCTTGTTTATCATCGCAAATCACTTGAATAACCAAAATTAAGGAACTTAATGTTGAGTTGTAATGTTATTTTTGTTTAACAAAAAAATCATTAACTTGAAATAAACGTTGCTTACAGTAAAATTAGTTTCAACTCCATTTTTTTAGTTAAAATAAAACCGAGAATGTAGTTTCATGAATTACTATTTTATTTTCAGCCAAACTTTTCCGTTTGAGTAAAAACGTCATAAAAATAAATTTAACAACATAATTAATCAATTTCAAATATACTTTTGAAAACATTATAATAATATATTTTTCAAACAATTTAAATGATTGATCGATACCAATAAATATTCATGTGTTCAAATATCCCCTCTCACTCAATAAATATTCATATTTACAATAAACTCATTAATAACATAATGAAAATTACAAAAATTAACTTCACCTCAACATACACAACCTAGTCCTTACATCAACTTATTGAGAATATCAAATTCAAAACACTTTAAAAAAACAAATCACTAAACAAAACAAAACTCAACAAAACTTAAAATTCAAATAATTAAATAGTTCTTAACTAATAATCACCATCTGCATAGAATCAGAAAGAATTTAGCAAACAAGTCATATTTATATCTAAACAATTATTTATTTTGGAGTTTTATCGAAATAATAAATAGTTTTCCTAAAATATTTATCTTAAATTTAATTTAAAAAGCCAGAAAACAAAATTATTCTAAAATTTGGTATTCAAATTTAACAAATTTATGACTTCACTAAACTCAATAATAGAATTATAGAAAAAATATTTAGAATATAAAAAAAGTCTGATTGAATAAAAATGTTTTTTTCTTTTTCAATTAATATTATCGGATTTTTTAAAATTATAAGACAAGATATGAAGTAATGAAATTACTGAAGGTAGAAATTGGCTGAGAGAAAGAGAAAAAAAAGGTAAAGGAAAAAAAGAAGAAAAGAAAATAGCAGTGGGTGCGGTTAGTACGAGAGAAGGTTACAATGATTCTACAGGTGTCATTTTCATGTCGGTCACGTGGGTTTGTGTAAATCATAATTAGTGTACCTTTTTCACTTAAAAATAAATAATAATTCTTCAGTTTTGTATGCATGGTGAAACATGTTACGAGGGACTGAAATAGAAAATAAAAAAAAACAAAGAAAAATTGCTCTTTATATGAGCAATGTACTATCTAACATTATAATTATGATGTATTTATCAAAGTGAGAACGTTCTAAATAATTCCAAATTTAGTTAAAGTGTCACATTTATGATACTTAATTTAAGAATTAGATTGTTTTTTTTTTTACATTTTCATTTAAATTATACATTTGATTCTAATGTTTTTTCATTAATATTAAATAATACATCTGTATTATTAATTTATTAAAATGATAAATAAAATATAGAATTTGAAGAGCTTTTAAAAATATATTATTGTATATGAGTTATTAGTATCATTTAGAAAATGAAGTTCATGATGCTACGATCGATGGAAATCAAAGATTAAGATTATTGCCAGTAAAGATTACAGAAAAGTTATCAGGTAATTATAAAAAATAGGTATATGAATATTATGTTTGTAATTTACAATAGAATTGAAACTTGGGTTAGAATAAATATTATATTTAAATTTTATAAGTATTGAAAATTATAAACAACTACATAAATCTTAAGTCTCAAAATTTCAGACGTTGTCTTTCAATAATAACAATAGTTTATATTCAAATATTTTATCAACTTTTAATTTTATCTTTATCATTAAATTTGTATGTTATTTTTTCTATTATTTTTTCCAAATCTTAAACATTATTATTCGTAAAAGTATTTGCAAAACATCCAATTCATAAAATTAAATACATAAATTCGTGACGAGCTCATGACGAAAAATCTATGAACATTAAATAAAATACTTCTCCTTTCTCATGTTTAGTTTCGGGGACAAAATTCATGCCACCACAATATTTAAAAATACAGATAAAAAGTTTGAAAAAAAAAACATTATAATACACTATTAAACCCTACCCAATTATCCACATAATTTTTTTATTAAATTTTAAGTAATGCATTAATTAAAATATTCTTAATTAAATTTATATTAATTTTTTTCTTTGATTAATATAATTTTTTTTATCCGTTATTACAACAGTAACTAACATGTCACGAGCGCAGTGAACTAAAAAATGTTAGAAAGTCAGCGCATGGCTACGGCAACCCGAATTTTGATGACTTGCACTTATTGAGTTATGGGATTCATCATTTTCAATATCTTTCAAATTAATGACACTATTAATAATGGATCAGAGAGAATAAATACTTCCACCATTTCATTTTTTACGCGTTTAAGTATTTTTTAATATTTTTCTAAAAAAATTGCTGAAAATTTGCATTAATAAATCATCAATGTGAGGTGAAGTTGAATAATCTTAAATGAAATAGTATAAAATTTACAGCATTAAGTTAAACAACACATCACGTTGCACGCCCTTCAAGGATGCTAACCTCCTCAGCTCGTTTCTTTATGATCACATCACAGACGAATAGCAACGAGCCCTTCGTTTCAGATAAAAAAAAAAGTAAAATAAAATCCCTTGAAACCAGATATGCCGTTTAAGATTCGGCTAACGATTTTCTTCCCAAAATAATAATAAAAAATATATATAAAAGTCTAAAAACGACAATAGGAGGAAAATAAATAAAAATAGAAAAAACTAAAACTTCTGGCCCAAATAGGAATCGCGTTGTAGATCTGCAAAGCGCGGGTTTCGTCATCCATCAATTCAATCCTCTCTTCGATTCGTGTTGGAGATCTAAATTGTCCTCGCAGGTCAGCTCCAATTCTTCGATGCATTTCGCTTCTCTCATTCTTTCGCCATATTTCAATTCTCTTTCGCAGTTTCCATTTCCATCCTCCAAAATTTTAGGGTTTTCAGATTCTGCAAATACCGCCACCAGAACACTAGATATTGATTCCAACTATGAAAACGACGCATGTTTTCTCTCCTTTAATTCCTCTAATCGGAATCTATGTAAACTAAACGTTACGATTATTAGAATGTGAACCTCTGATTTATAAACTACACATTTCTCGTTATGCAAGTAAATTTAGTGTCGTTTAATTGGCGTGTGTCTGCTTGTGCAAGAAATTAGATAGCGTGCACCTTTATTTTATGTTTATATTTTTGTCAGATTTGGAATGAATTGGTTGTTTGTAAGTCTCGTGTATGGCTTTTTGTTTGCAGATTGTGAGTTGAATGGAAGGAACTGGAGGCAGCAGTGCCTCGGCTGCTGCACCCGTGAACCAAAAGTGGCAGGAATTTGCGAAGCTATTTCAATATTATCTGGATAAATCCACGCCACACGCCACGTATAGATGGATTGGGAGTTTGGTTATTGTGTCGATCTTTGTTTTGCGGGTTTTTTATGTCCAGGGATTTTACATCGTGTCTTATGGATTGGGCATCTACCTGCTGAATCTGTTGATTGGGTTTCTGTCACCGTTGGTCGATCCTGAAATGGAGCCTTCTGACGGGCCTTTGCTGCCGACTAAAGGTTCTGACGAGTTCAAACCGTTCATTCGCCGACTGCCTGAGTTTAAGTTCTGGTAATTTAGGAATTTTGTTGTGTGGGTGGTATAGTATGGTTGTTAACATTTAACACAGCATGAGCATTGTCATACATATAAAAACACGAACATTATCTTATGCTGACGCAAAACCTGCTTTAATAATTTTGAAGCTAAACCTGGATCAAATGTGAGGTTCATGTTAATAGTTTGATATGAACTCCTTCGTTGTATTTGCCGACCTGATGCTTCAATGCCTCTATATTTGTTCGTACTTTTGTCTTTCTTTTTCATTGAAAATTGACTTGTAATTTTTGTAATGTTCATTTGTCATTTCGGTTACCTGAATATGACTCTGAGTCATTTCTGTATTTCATTTGACGCTAATAAGCTTTATAGAGGTAGTGTAAGCTTTACAGAGGTGATAGCTATGATGAAAATGTTTCTCTATAGTATGAGTTAATTGCCACAGACATTTTGCTCCAAACTTTTAGTCATTAGCATTGCATACAGAAGCTGATAATTGCATAGGAACAATATTTTATCTTTTTAAAATTTTACATGAATAATAAATTTTCTATTTATATTATTCTCTATTGAACAAACTGTTGTTTATCTTTCATGTCTTACTTATTTTCCTGGTTTTATCAGTCATATTGAACACTTTTTACCATATCTGTTGCATGATGAATCATACAATTTGGCTGTGCTTCTTCAATTAATTTGATTGCCATTACCGAAATTCTGTGTCAATAATCACTTACATCTTTTGAAACACATGACTATTTGTCCTGACAAATTTCATGCTTAGTCAAAGATTTAGTTTTAAAAATCCAAATGACTAAATTTTATCAGGGAACTATTATTGCTTAACAAAATATGTGAATATCCCCTTGCCCCTTTTGAAATTTGAGGTATATGGAGCAAAACCTGGCTAATTGATGATTGATATTGTATAACTGGAGTAACTTCATAGATGAGTATGGTGGCGTGAGTTGATTTGTTTAATTATCCATTTTTGAGATAGTGTGCTGCCATTAATCCATATCCCTTTACATATGTCTAACAAGGAATGTCATTTACAATAGTGAGATATTAACATGCTATAAGCCCACCTGTGTCTGTTGAAAACAGTTTAAAAAAAATCATGGTTGACGAATGAGCGTAATGATTTGAGTTGTTATTGGTTGCAGGTATTCTTTCACAAAGGCTTTCTGCATAGCATTTATGATGACTTTCTTTTCTGTGTTTGATGTTCCTGTGTTCTGGCCAATATTACTCTGTTACTGGGTTGTTCTGTTTGTCCTTACTATGAGGCGCCAAATTGCACACATGATCAAATACAAATACATACCATTCAACATTGGAAAGCAGGTAAGCTTACGCTTAAATTGGCTCTCTTCATTTTACTTTTTGCCCCTTTAATTTGTTTTCTGCATATTGTCAAGCACAAGCAACATTTACTTTATCTGTATCATTGACCTGAATGATAGTAACGTATTTTGTTTTAATGTGTTGCAGAAATATACTGGCAAAAGATCCTCTGCAAGTAGCAGTGGCAGTCGTGCAGACTGAAGTTTGGTTTTGTTGCAACTTGAAAAATGCAAATCTCGTAGTTAGGTTTTGTGGACCTCCAGGGTAGATTTTTCCCTTTTATTTGAAGGAATTTGTAGTCAGAGTATGACGGATGCCAATATGCAGTTACAGAACTATTATCTGTGTTCCATTCAGAAGACATGCTAAAGCAGGGCTTTGAACGTCAATGTGGATATACATTAGTATTTGATTCAGTTTTAGATTTCATCGCAAATCTAGATTGTATTGCGATGTTGCAGACCATGATTTGAAGACAAACTTCGTATAGCACTCATTTTTCTCCTGTTCAGGGAAAAACTATTTGCCTTTATGTTCATGCGTCTTATAAGGTTGTAAGATGAACTATTGACAGCTTGACAACATCTCTACCTGTGTATTTTTTTTTCATTCAAAAGTAAATTCTATTTATGGGTATGAACGGGCTTCTTATTTTTCAGTTGCATCTTTTTGAAATGGTCTGAACATTGCTCGTGGAACAATTATCATTTTGATAATGACCATGTAGATCCACTATTGTTAAATTTGCACAACAATTTTCTATTGGTTTTTTTTTTTTTGCTGTTGTTGCTATTTTTATATGTGGTCTCTTATCAAAAACTTATCAAGAAGATTGAAGAGTTCGGTAAACTTTGAATTTTGGCCGTGAAATGGTTTTACATTTTTTCTTGTTTGAATTAGTTTTCTGTAAATACGAATTATGCATGAGCTTATTTAATCATAAAATAAAAACCTAGACTTTGATCCAAACTTGAGTGTATTTTTTTGTAATATTTTTAGAAAACTTCAGACATAAAATAATAGATTATAACTTAATTTATAATAAGTGATTATTTTATTAATAAACGGTTTTTTCCTAACAAAATCTCAGAGGATGTTGCTACCTACACCACCACATTTCACAATTGTCCTTAGTGAAAATTGAATTACCGTGAAAATTGAATTACCATAATTAAAACGTTAAAAAAATAAACCGAAATGAAAGATCCAACATCCGTAGGCCAAGCCAAATGGATATGAATATCCCTTTAAGCCTTCATATCTGTCATTTACTTTTATATTTTCTTCGCCAATTGAGTTTTTTTGAATGTTTTCACAAGACATTATACTAAAACGCACAACTTTTTCTTAATAAGGTTTTAGTAGTTAATGAATCTTTTTTATTTTTTTCACATACCAGCACAAACATTATTTCCACTAAACGGGATTTATTGCACAAATTCAGATTTCAAATTCACAATCATATTCTTATATTTCCTATCTTACCAATAGATTTGTTTCTATTTTTTTTAGTTGTTGAAATATTGCATTCACTTTCTGTTTGTCTGCATATTTCAAGAACATAATATTTAATGTATTTAAAATTTTCGCATCTCTATACACAACATATAGGCTCCAACAAACAGGCTGAAAAAAAAGTTTAATTAATTCTCGATAAACTTGAACATCTGTAATTAAGTTTTTCATTAAACTTTTTCGGTACATTGAATCCTGAATATTTACATTTTTCAATTAAATATCTTTTGTTTCATCTTTCCATCATTTATTTGTTTATAAATATAAATAATTCACACAAAAATTGCATCAAATAGCTTAAGTATAAATCACTTTCATATGCATTCTTCAAGAGTGATCGTTTCTTGGAATTTATCATCTTTCAAAGAAAGACAAGAAACAAAACACCATAGTCAAGACAATTACAATGTAAAACTACAAAGGAAACATCATAAGCAATTCACTATTATGTTCGACACTCTATCACCTTAACATTTTCTGTTTGACAATTAAGTACTAAGTAATTTAGTACCATGTTTAATTCATTTTTAGACATCATCATTCCAGATTGTATTTCGATTTTCAATGATTCCAATCTAGCAAAGCGAGGAGGTTGAATTTCCAATGTATCCAGACATATATCCTGTATAATTAGAGAGAAAATTATAAATTCTTAAAGAAAGATTCTTTCAACATTAATAAAGATAATAATGAAAGCAAAAAAATATGTTACCTTTAGCATATTTAGGGTACCAGAACAAATTGTCAACGTTCTTACGTTAGAGAAGATCTGTAACCAATCTACGATGATGGAAGGATCTACACGAACACGGTTGTTGATTTTCACTTCGGTCAAGAGAGGGAGATCACAAGTGCAAGAGAGTTTATAGTACATGGAAAAATTATTATTCTCGAGTGTGATCGATTCGAGTTTCGGAACAGAAAGCACAATTTTAGGTTCAAAATCGTGCCAGTAAAGTATGTTTTTCATATTCAAAACAGAAAGGGTAGGGTTTGATATACAAAGAGTTCGTGTTGAATGGCTATGCATGAAACGTTCAAGGTGCAAATCGATCAACGAAGTGCACTCTGAGAAGGGTTCAACGCAGTTATTATCATCTCTTCCTGTGAAAACGACATTGTAGAGAGACAAGGTTTTCAAAGATGGTATCGCAAAAGATGGTGGAAGTGTCAAGGGGACAGAAGAGGAATTGGAAATGACAAGAAGAGTTAAAGATTTGCAGTTGATAACGAGGGGAATGAAAGAATTAAGTGTTTGTTTGAACTTCATATCCATGAAGAGTGTCAACTCCTGGAGATGGTGTTCTGAAGCATATTTGATGGCGTTGTTGAGGACTTTTGGTGTAGTGAAATTGAAATATGTCAAAAACATTTTGTGAAGGGAAATAGAATCATTTCGATTAGAAAGAATATGATTGACATATCTGTTGTATTTGCGAATTCCTCCATTGAAGAATTCAAAAGTTAGAGTGGTGAGGCTTTTCCAAAGGTTCTCCCATCGTTTGGATAACACACAAGTTTGAATAGCTTGTTTTGTTGGCAAAATCTCTATTATGTGTTGAAGAACTTCATCTGGTAAATCACTCAGTCTGTCTTCTCCTTCCTTTCTTTCATCAGGTAAATCACTCAATTTGTACTCTTTTTCCTTTCTTTCACCTTTTTCACCACTTTTACTTGTTCTCTTTCTCTTCATTCTCAACTTCTTAGTGTTTGTTGTTGTTCTTCCAATGAAATGCAGAAAAGCTTTTAATCATACACAATGATAAAGCTTTTTTTCTCTATCGGATGACAACTTTCTTCAATCAAGTGAAGAACACGAAAATGTCTGCACGTTTGTATATTCTGATATTAGTATTGAATGTGTTGTGCATATGAATTTGTTTATTTATATATATGTTTAAAGCTTTTTCATGATAGAATAAGTAAAAGATAATGTAAAAGATTATATATAAAAATAAGATAAAACAATATATATTTCATATATTAAATAATTTAGATGATAGAAAAGTATCAATTGAGTGTGTTATTTTAAAAATTTGAGATCGTTAAGATCCTTTTAAATGTTAAACATAAGTATTATTTACCGGTTTTAAAAAAATGTTAAAAATAAAAGTTGTAATAATTTCAAGTTTTAAAAATAGAAAAATTAAGGAAAAAATATTTCATAAGGAGTACGTAAACAATTCTGCCACCTATATATCAAATAACATATTTCGTTATCATATCTTACTTCACACAATCAAATAAAAATGTGTTAAATAAAATTCAGATGATAAAAATTAGTATAATTTTTTAAAAGAACAATTTAACTCATTTACTTCTCTTTTACTGATTATAAATTCTAACAGGATTATATAAAATTCTAACAAATTATTTTTCTTAAAATGACAATTTGTTCTCCAATTGTGCGATATAAATTTCATTAAAAGAATAACAACACTACACTATCATAGATATTTTACATCAATTAAAAATAATATTATATATATAATATACATATAAATATATATATATATATATATAATATATATATATATATAAAATAAAGTAGATTTTAATAATTTTCTTCACGAATCATTATCTTTTTATGATTTATTATTTAAATGATAAGAATAATTATTATAAAATATTGCTCTTCTAGTAAAAAATACTCTATATCTTTATAAATAAAGATAAATGACTCAATATTTTGAAACTAACTTGGTTAATTTAAAAATACTGAAACCAAAATTAGTTTTACGCAAAAAGATATGAATATCTAAATGATTATTTACTTCAATTTAATATTTTTAAGGACAACTGTTTTTATCTAAATGATTTTTTACTTGAATTAGTTACTCGTGACAACTGTTTTTATCGTAATTCGCCGAGGAGTCTTAGAGTGATATATTACTGAAATTTGAAATTTGGAGCGTTGATTTTATACCATGTGACAAGACGCTGAGGAGTATTTGAGCATTATGTTACCGAGAGATATCGAGCATTTATCTTCTCACAAATGACTAAATGGTTCTTGATGAATGTTATTGAAAGAAAAATTCACTTTCAAAACTCTTAAAAAAATTTCCATGCATGAAAGTTTAATCAGCTTAAAAATATAAAAGTATAAGTAAGTATACATCCTAAATCTTAAATTCTAATAATAATATGGTGGATTGTTCTTTAAAAGAATGACATATAATATATTATCTTGTTATGTAGTAAGGATATTTATGTAATAACATAAATATCTTAGATATTTTAGACAGTTAAAATATCAGTCAAAGCCACTAACCACACTTTTAGGTAAGGTGGTTATTATTATTTTGCTTATAAATACAGTGACAGGACCCAAGTCCAGGTACGTTCTCTTTATGCTCTAGAGATCCTGAATAATATTTCAGAGCAGTACCCAATTACTCTCTTGAGAGCTTCAGCTCCATAACTCACATCTGACTTGAGCGTCGGAGTATCTTTGCAGGTACCTCCCCCTCCTTTGGTGAATACGAAGGACAACAGTTGAAGAAATGCAAGCATCCCAGACATCCAGGAGCAACAGAGACACACAGGAAAATGTACACCGAAACATTTTGGCGCCCACCGTGGGGCCGAGTGCCAACCCAAAGAAGCCACAAGAGGAGCCTCGGCCTCAATGAATAAAACTGCAGCATCGCCACAAGGAATCTCCTCCGCGAGCCGTTAACGCTACCGTGAACACCTCTGCGAAGATCAAAGCCACAAATCTGTACCTGAACCACTGAAACGCAATAATTCAAGACACAAAGATCAAACCCAACCTCTGAAAACTCGATTCGCATATCCTAGTTCAATCTTCGAACAACGCCGTCGTGAAATCGTGCCTTCTTCATGGCAATCTGCACCCAAATTGTGATTAGGAACAACCATTTTCTCAATCCAACAGAACCCCAAAACGTGCAACCATCTTCTCCAGGGAACCCTTGTATCTTCTCCTTCTACAAACAAAAGCCACACAATTCCTAATTTCCCAAATTCCCAATTACACCAGAAATCGCAGAACGACGGGAACCCTAAATTCCCAAATCGCAACCCAAAAACTCATAGCGCCGCCGCTCTTTCAAATCACTGCATCGCTGTCAATGCCATCTTCACGCCTTCGAAATGGCGAACTCTCCACACAGGAATCAAAACCCCAAGGAACAGAATCGAGATTGAGCACCGAAAATCCCCAAATCCCCAAATTGAGACTAAGAACAGAAAAGCCTCCATCGCGCCACCAGGCGCTGCTGTCACAGGGGCACCACCAAATCATCCTCCATCGCCGCCTCGACTCAGACAAGTGCCGCCTTCACCAGTGGCAACACCTGCATCTCCAATTTGCGCTGTCTCCAATCGTTCCACGGTGCGATTGATTCTAGGGTTTTTTGGGGTAAAGATAGATGTTGCAGAGAGGCGGGAAGAAGACGGTTGTCACCCATTATCCACGTCTTCCGCAACACTCGCGTCATCCACGCGTCATGCGGTTCTGCCTCCACGTCATCCAACCCAATTTCTATTCCCCAAACTTTAAACGCCAGCCGTCCATTCAAAATCTGTACGAGCGTGCCACTTGTCTCGCGTTCGGCAAGGACGTGCGTCCTGAAACGTCCCGCCATGGCCTCGTGTACGTTCGGCCTCACAGCTACGAGGACGCTCAAGCATTCGACCACACGTACCACGCGAACGTTCAAGGAATCAGACGTTCGGTTTCAAAAGCGTTCGCCATATAGTTTAACCAGCCCGCCTAGCGTACGCCAATAACGTTCGTCCTGGAGCGTCCCCAAGCTCAGCCAACCGTACGCCAATTACGTTCGTCCTAGAACGTCCCCAATTACGTTCGTCCTGGAACGTACGCCAACTACGTTCGTCCTGAAACGTCTTGTACTCAGCCTACGTCACTGACGTTCGTCCACGCACTCATTTTGGAACGCTCGACAACGCCATTGGACAAGCGTTCGAGCAATCAACCGTTCGTCTTCGCACTCGGATTTGAACGCTCGACACTCAACGTGGACGAGCGTTCCAGCTATCAGATGTTCGACCTCGCCTTCTGGACCGAACGCTCAGCAATCAATATCAACGTTCAGCCCAGAGCGTTCGTCACTTTGCATGACCATCCAAGTTCAGTCTAGAGCGTTCGTCACTTCATTTATCATCAAGGTTCGGCCTCTAGCGTTTGGCCTCGCATATACTCGAACGCTCGACCATCAGTATGTGCGAGCGTCCTCACCCTTCGAATTCCAACACTAGACAAAGACTGTGGACGAGCGTTCAAGCCACCAGCCGTTCGCCTCGGATCGTTCGTCCTCGGCCTTGGATTCGCAGGCTCGACACTCAACGTGGACGAGCGTTCAAACAGAAGACGTTCGTCCTCAAGAGTACAACATTCGGGCAAATGAACGTTCAGCCATCAGGTTTGCAACTTGACCAAATGATCTCACCTATAGGATTAGTATTGTTTCTTACAGTGCAGATAATCATACGTAAAAGCGGACATATGAACACCGTTCGTCCTGAAGCGTCCATTACTCAGCCTCAGATCTGCAGGCGCTCGTCCATTCAACTACAGCTGATGCTTGCTTTGGTCGTCATTAAGGTTCGGTCCAGAACGTTCCACCGTTCGCTCGTCATTAACATCCATCCACTTCAACGAGTGCTCGTCCAACCATTTCAACGACCGCTCGTCCAATCACCTCAACGAGCGCCCGTCCAACCATTTCAACGAGCGCTCGTCCAACCATTTCAACGACCGTTCAAACACTGCTCGACACTCCACTTGGTTTAGGCAGCTTGGCAATAATGGGACGAACGTTCAAACCATCCCCAACGACGTTCGTCCACTCCGCTCTCAATAATCAGCAACGTTCGCCCTTGAACGTCCCTCGCGACGTTCGTCCTTGAACGTTCCTCTCGACGTTCGCCCTTGAACGTTCCTCTCGACGTTCGCCCTTGAACGTCCCTCACGACGTTCGTCCTTGAACGTTCCTCTCGACGTTCGCCCTTGAACGTCCCTCTCCATGTTCGCCCTAGAACACCCAGGTGCATCGAACAACACATGCATAAAGGGATACACTCCCGCTGGCCGATGTTCGCCCTAGAACACCCAGGTGCATCGAACAACACATGCATAAAGGGATACACTCCCGCTGGCCGATGTTCGCCCTAGAACACCCAGGTGCATCGAACAACACATGCATAAAGGGATACACTCCCGCTGGCGATGTTCGCCCTAGAACACCCAGGTGCATCGAACAACACGTGCATAAAGGGATACACTCCGCTGGCCGATGTTCGCCCTAGAACACCCAGGTGCATCGAACAAAGGGACACACTCCCGTTGGTAGATGTTCGCCCCAGAACACCCAGAACATCAACCGCTCGACAATCCATGGACGAGTGTTCAAGCAGTCGGCCGTTCGGCCTCAAAGGGGTTCGCCCTTTGGTTTCAACCGCTCGACAATCCATGTACGAGCGTTCAAGCAGTCGGCCGTTCGGCCTCCCTTTGGTTTCAACCGCTCGCCAACTCATGTGTATGAGCGTCCATTCAGTCAGTCGTACAGCGTCAACGCTCGACATCAACGCTCTACAATCGAATGTCAACGAGCGTCCACTCAGTCAGCGTTCGACCTCAACGCTCGACAATCAAATGTCAACGAGCGTCCAGCGTTCGACCTCAACGCTCGACAATCAAATGTCAACGAGCGTCCACTCAGTCAGCGTTCGACCTCAACGCTCGACAATCAAATGTCAACGATCGTCCACTCAGTCAAGCGGTCGACCTCAACGCTCGACAATCAAATGCACGTCAACGAGCGTCCAAACATCGCTCGACATTCCGTTTCAACGAGCGTTCCATAAGCGCTCACTAATCCGTATCAGCGAGCGTTCAAACATCGCTCGACATTCATGATTAACGAGCACTCAAGAAGTTGGCAGTTCGGCCTCAAAATTGTTCAACCTTTTGGTTTTTGCCGTTCGTCTTCGCCTCCTTTTTGTCCATCAAATTCCTTACTTGCACACGCTCTCTAATTACAGCGAAGACAGCCTCCATCAAACTCATAAGTCCTAGAGTTACCACGTTCATAAAACGGAACGGTTAACTCGGACTTGGGGGGCATGTTATGTAGTAAGGATATTTATGTAATAACATAAATATCTTAGATATTTTAGACAGTTAAAATATCAGTCAAAGCCACTAACCACACTTTTAGGTAAGGTGGTTATTATTATTTTGCTTATAAATACAGTGACAGGACCCAAGTCCAGGTACGTTCTCTTTATGCTCTAGAGATCCTGAATAATATTTCAGAGCAGTACCCAATTACTCTCTTGAGAGCTTCAGCTCCATAACTCACATCTGACTTGAGCGTCGGAGTATCTTTGCAGGTACCTCCCCCTCCTTTGGTGAATACGAAGGACAACAGTTGAAGAAATGCAAGCATCCCAGACATCCAGGAGCAACAGAGACACACAGGAGTAATGACATATAATATATTATCTTAATATAGCAAATATATTTTCAAATATTATTAATTACTTTAGATTAATGATTAGGAAAGATAATGGGTTGAATAAGAACGGTGTCAATTTTATTTGAGTAACAACAAAAAAACTTATATATTATCCTTTACTATTTGTATAGATATCTATTTAAAAAATATTCAAAAATATTTTAAAATCTGCATGTATTTATTAATATCTGTTAATATTTAAAAAAAAACATATTTTATAGATTTTTAAAATAAAATTACAAAAAATATAAAATATAATACAAAATAAATAAATATAAATTAAAATTTAATATTAATTAAACCTAATCTAATAAAATATAAATTAATTTTAATTTTAATTAAATATAACTTAATAAAATATATTTTTCTTTTAGTTTTTGTGGGTAACGAATACCCGTAGATACGGATAGAATAATACTTGCACCCGACCTGTTTATAAAGTAATATTAAAATACTTACTGTCCACAAATAATAAATATTAGCGAATATCAATTGGGGAGACACATATTTTTGTCATCCCTACTAATAACTTTAAATTAGTCTTGTTGAAGTGTGCTTTAACATATTTGTTAAATTGGACTAAATTAAACAAATAAAAAATGATATTTTGACACACGCAAATCTTTTACATTCATTTGACATTATAATTTCTTACTTTTTACTCATTTTTTTCTTAAAGAAACACAAAAATTCACTTTCTTATAATTATTTTATCTTTGTGTGCCAAATGAATATAAAAATCCTTACTTTAAATAAATTAGGTTACTTAAATATAATTAAAATTATATATTTAAAATATTAAATAATCAATTATTATTTAATAAAATATTATATTATAATATCTTTAAAATATTAAATAATCAATATATTATGGTAAATACTTTTAAGATGTTATATCGTGAGATACACGAAAAAAACCATATTTGATGGGCGTTGTTGAGGACTTTTGGTGTAGTGAAATTGAAATATGTCAAAAACATTTTGTGAAGGGAAATAGAATCATTTCGATTAGAAAGAATATGATTGACATATCTGTTGTATTTGCGAATTCCTCCATTGAAGAATTCAAAAGTTAGAGTGGTGAGGCTTTTCCAAAGGTTCTCCCATCGTTTGGATAACACACAAGTTTGAATAGCTTGTTTTGTTGGCAAAATCTCTATTATGTGTTGAAGAACTTCATCTGGTAAATCACTCAGTCTGTCTTCTCCTTCCTTTCTTTCATCAGGTAAATCACTCAATTTGTACTCTTTTTCCTTTCTTTCACCTTTTTCACCACTTTTACTTGTTCTCTTTCTCTTCATTCTCAACTTCTTAGTGTTTGTTGTTGTTCTTCCAATGAAATGCAGAAAAGCTTTTAATCATACACAATGATAAAGCTTTTTTTCTCTATCGGATGACAACTTTCTTCAATCAAGTGAAGAACACGAAAATGTCTGCACGTTTGTATATTCTGATATTAGTATTGAATGTGTTGTGCATATGAATTTGTTTATTTATATATATGTTTAAAGCTTTTTCATGATAGAATAAGTAAAAGATAATGTAAAAGATTATATATAAAAATAAGATAAAACAATATATATTTCATATATTAAATAATTTAGATGATAGAAAAGTATCAATTGAGTGTGTTATTTTAAAAATTTGAGATCGTTAAGATCCTTTTAAATGTTAAACATAAGTATTATTTACCGGTTTTAAAAAAATGTTAAAAATAAAAGTTGTAATAATTTCAAGTTTTAAAAATAGAAAAATTAAGGAAAAAATATTTCATAAGGAGTACGTAAACAATTCTGCCACCTATATATCAAATAACATATTTCGTTATCATATCTTACTTCACACAATCAAATAAAAATGTGTTAAATAAAATTCAGATGATAAAAATTAGTATAATTTTTTAAAAGAACAATTTAACTCATTTACTTCTCTTTTACTGATTATAAATTCTAACAGGATTATATAAAATTCTAACAAATTATTTTTCTTAAAATGACAATTTGTTCTCCAATTGTGCGATATAAATTTCATTAAAAGAATAACAACACTACACTATCATAGATATTTTACATCAATTAAAAATAATATTATATATATATATATACATATAAATATAATATTATATATATATATACATATAAATATAATATTATATATATATATATATAAAATAAAGTAGATTTTAATAATTTTCTTCACGAATCATTATCTTTTTATGATTTATTATTTAAATGATAAGAATAATTATTATAAAATATTGCTCTTCTAGTAAAAAATACTCTATATCTTTATAAATAAAGATAAATGACTCAATATTTTGAAACTAACTTGGTTAATTTAAAAATACTGAAACCAAAATTAGTTTTACGCAAAAAGATATGAATATCTAAATGATTATTTACTTCAATTTAATATTTTTAAGGACAACTGTTTTTATCTAAATGATTTTTTACTTGAATTAGTTACTCGTGACAACTGTTTTTATCGTAATTCGCCGAGGAGTCTTAGAGTGATATATTACTGAAATTTGAAATTTGGAGCGTTGATTTTATACCATGTGACAAGACGCTGAGGAGTATTTGAGCATTATGTTACCGAGAGATATCGAGCGTTTATCTTCTCACAAATGACTAAATGGTTCTTGATGAATGTTATTGAAAGAAAAATTCACTTTCAAAACTCTTAAAAAAATTTCCATGCATGAAAGTTTAATCAGCTTAAAAATATAAAAGTTTAAGTAAGTATACATCCTAAATCTTAAATTCTAATAATAATATGGTGGATTGTTCTTTAAAAGAATGACATATAATATATTATCTTAATATAGCAAATATATTTTCAAATATTATTAATTACTTTAGATTAATGATTAGGAAAGATAATGGGTTGAATAAGAACGGTGTCAATTTTATTTGAGTAACAACAAAAAAACTTATATATTATCCATTTACTATTTGTATAGATATCTATTTAAAAAATATTCAAAAATATTTTAAAATCTGCATGTATTTATTAATATCTGTTAATATTTAAAAAAACATATTTTATAGATTTTTAAAATAAAATTACAAAAAATATAAAATATAATACAAAATAAATAAATATAAATTAAAATTTAATATTAATTAAACCTAATCTAATAAAATATAAATTAATTTTAATTTTAATTAAATATAACTTAATAAAATATATTTTTCTTTTAGTTTTTGTGGGTAACGAATACCCGTAGATACGGATAGAATAATACTTGCACCCGACCTGTTTATAAAGTAATATTAAAATACTTACTGTCCACAAATAATAAATATTAGCGAATATCAATTGGGGAGACACATATTTTTGTCATCCCTACTAATAACTTTAAATTAGTCTTGTTGAAGTGTGCTTTAACATATTTGTTAAATTGGACTAAATTAAACAAATAAAAAATGATATTTTGACACACGCAAGTCTTTTACATTCATTTGACATTATAATTTCTTACTTTTTACTCATTTTTTTCTTAAAGAAACACAAAAATTCACTTTCTTATAATTATTTTATCTTTGTGTGCCAAATGAATATAAAAATCCTTACTTTAAATAAATTAGGTTACTTAAATATAATTAAAATTATATATTTAAAATATTAAATAATCAATTATTATTTAATAAAATATTATATTATAATATCTTTAAAATATTAAATAATCAATATATTATGGTAAATACTTTTAAGATGTTATATCGTGAGATACACGAAAAAAACATAATATTTACCTATCAGCACTTTCAAAATATAATGTTTAACGTCTTCAAAACAAAAAAAAAAAGTAAATTGTTTTAACTACATACCTCCGCTTCCAAATCCCAGCAATCAAAATGAAAATACATATCTTAGATATGTTTAAAAATTTCAAATCAATCAAACAATTAGTTAAAAAAATATAAGCATTTTACCGAGACTACTCAATACATAAACAACACAATTAACTTTCCAAGAGCATAGCTATAAACAAGCCACTACCTAATTTTAATCCAACTTTAACAATTGATTCAATCATTTAAACTTCTCTCGGTCCCTCTTTAATCATTCAACATTCAAATACTACACTTTTAACTATTAAACTTTCCACTTAAATAATTCAATATTTGCACTATTTCAAAGTTGAACCCAAGAACCCTAATCATTCTCATATTTTTATAAATTGATGTATATCAGATTTATGTGAAATATAAGTTTTACTGAATTAATTAAATTACATAAGCTTACTTTATTTCCCGTCTTGTCTGTATTGTCTGTTCGATTGTTTGTTCCTGTTGCAATGATCCCGTCTTGTCTGTATTGTCCGTTCGGTTGTTTGTTCCTGTTGCAATGATCATCCTGTGGATGTGAGTAGAAGGAGAAAAGTTGCTCGAAGAGGCTCTGGAAGAAGTGGAAGTGAAAGCTGAACTATAGGACCGTTCGGTCGTTAGGAATAATTCTATTTTGTATAACCGATCGGTATAAGCGTAGTGTTGGGAACCGATCGGTCCAGACTGTAGATTTGTGTAAAGCTTAAATTCTGTAGTATTTTTGTAAGGTCGTTCGGCCATGAGCATACCCCTTTGCATTTCAGAACTGAACTTTAATATTGTTAATATGTGAATATTCTATGGTATGATTTATACTGTATTTTTGGGATGTTATATTTGATACATAAAAAAGAATTTAGATATTTAATAAAATTAGTCATTGAACATTTTTTTAAATAACTAGATACTTTTTCATTTTTTAAAATAAACACTATATAATTTTTTAACATCGTTCTTATAAAATTATATATATTTTTCTAAATTATAATTACAACCATAAAGAGACATAAATAATTAAGTAATGATAGTTATTAGTTAATACAATGGTCTTTTAGAGGTTGTGCCTATGTTTATTGGTATATGAATGAACTATAAAATTAAATATGTTATTTTCTGATTGCCAAGATATTTTCATTTTACAAGGATAGACACAAACTAGGTAACGTCTACTGCATTCAAAACAAAGAAAAAAATATCTTTAACTACGTACCTCTAATTCTCAATCCTAATGCAAACTGAAAACACATTTTGTATGAAATAAGTGTAAAAATTTCATATCAATTCAAATGTTAATTATGAAAATATAGTCAATTACGTCTAATAACTTTAAAACAACGAAAATAAATTTCTTTAATTACCAACCTTTGATTCTGAATCCCAACTATCAAAATACAAACCCATTTCTTAAAAAACGTGTAAAAATTTCAAATCAATTTAATAGTTAATTAAAAAAATATAGTTGTTTTGTCAAAATAGTTCATAGACAAAAAAAAACATATGACTTCTAAGTTCTAATGTAACATCCCAATATCTCACACTGGATAATTCATAATTTATATATTGTAACATTACATTTACGGTAACATCCCGTAATCTCATATTTAAAAATTCATAGTTGATATATGTCTATACATATTTTAAACTTAGATTTCAACTATAAACTCCTAAATATAACTCGAATTCTTCTAATTTATTCTTCGATCTCTTTCTTCATTGGTACTGGATCAGACGACATTCCTTCATCTACTCCCGTATAACGAATTATACGATCATCGTACATACCCAAACACAAACAAGTAGGGTGAGCTAACATGCAACAGATCATTTATAAAACATGCACGGTTGCTTTGATACTAACATCATATAATAATTATGTCAGACACCCTCAAACCATCATATCACAATTCCTATTAGACACTCGTTCCACAATACCCAATGAACACCACAATACCCAAAAGACACTCATCCGGATGATACGTTGATGAGCGGTCACGGGAGGTTATGCACTTGTGATGACTTCTACTTCTTCTTACAAATACACTTCCAAAATACTCCATACCATTCACAAGGTTAGTCCTCAACACTATGTCCAAAACCGGCACATAGACCAGGACCTCCTGCTCTTCTCACCACATAATTCATCCCTCTCTACTTGAGATTAGATGATTATTAGAGTATCAGGATAACCTCCAACTACAGGACCCTCAACATCAACATATACACAATTACCACATCATTACAGAATCTCTCCACGAGACTCATGCAATGCTCACATTCCTCAACTCACATTATACCATTACGAAATCTCCCCATAATACTCATATCATGTTCAGGCGCATAAATTCAAATCCAATATAATAAATTACAATCAACACAATTAAAATTCATAATTTCGTATCTACCACAATAACATGAATTCATTCCAACGAGATATATTGCACAATAGTTGAACAGTACATAATCTGTTCAACAAGATTTAAGTTAAAAGCTTGTCGAGTAGACTTCCAGGAAAGAGAGGTGTGTCACAATGGACAACTTAAGTACCAAGTCTTTCCTTAGCCAAAGTGTTCCTCAACTAGTTTTAACAAATTTCTTATGTACAGATTCAAAATAACAGCATATAATATTGACACAGAAATTCAATATAAATAAATAGTAAACATTAACAGTATTTACGCAGAATTTCAAGACGTGAATAGTAATAAAACAGTACTAAATCAGAATATAAAAGCTTAGAAAGGTTAGCTCCCCTACCTCTATTCCAGACTTCTCTTGCTCCGAATTTGTTTCCCCGAAAACTCTTCAGAACCTCTATTCTAAAATTTCTTCCTACTCCAAAAACTTCCTAATTTCTTCTTTTCTCATAATTCTCTATACTTCTTGGTGCAAAAATTTCATTTCCCAAGCTTGCTATTTATAGGCCAAAATTTGACACTATTTTTTTTTACTATTCAAAAAATAATATTTTAATCATCCACCACCAAATCTTCTTATCTGCTTCATCAATGCACCGTAGGAAGCCTTATCCACTGAACACTATTCATTTTTTTTTATTATTATTTTTTATTTTTATTTTTTTACTATTCACTGTTTACTATTCACTATTTACTATTCCCTTTTTACTATTCATTTTTTTTTTCAAAATCTTCTAAAATAAATTCTCAAAATTTTAAACTCCTTCCTCTGAAATTATTATAATTATCTATCATAAATTTTAATTTTTCTTGCCATAATTTTATTAATTTTATTTTTATCCGTAAAAATTAAAAATTACTACTATTTATTAAATCTAAATATTTTTCGCGAGTCTTACATCTAATACATTCAAAACATGGAAGGTAAAATGCTTTAACTATAAACTTCGGATTCCAAATCTCAACAAACAAAAATAAAACCCATATCTTAGGAAATATGTGTAAAATTTCTAGATAAATTCAATAGTTAATAAGATATAATCATTTTACTAAAATAATTTATGGATAAAAACTAGGTGATGTGTAAGATTTCAAAACAAAATTAATAAATTAAATTAACTACATATTTTCGCTTTAAAATTCCAGTAATTAAAATGAAAACACATGTATTAGAAAATATGTGTAAAATTTTAAATTAATTCAACGATTAATTAAAAAAATATAGTCATTTTACCGAAACTATTCAAAGAAAAGCTATAAACAACACAATTAACTTTCCTAGAGCATAGCTATAAACAAGCCACTACCTGAATTTTAATCCAACTTTAACAATTGATTCAACATTTTACACTTCATTCAGTCCCACTTTTATCATTCAACATTCAAATATACACTTTTAATTATACTGAATTTGAAAGTATTATTATTATTATAATATATGTATATATTTTTTCTGGCTCTTACGACAACTGCTTTAATCGAATAAAAAATACAGTAGATTTGTTGGAAAATGATTAGGAAATTACCACTAAACGGGATTTATTGCACAAATTCATATTTCAAATTCACAATCATATTCTTAGTTATATTTCCTATATTACCAATAAATTTGTTTCTATTTTTTTTAGTTGTTGAAATATTGCATTCACTTTCTGTTTGTCTGCATCTTTCAAGAACATAATATTTAATGTATTTAAAATTTTCTCATCTCTATACACAACATATAGGCTCCAACAAACAGGCTGAAAAAAAAGTTTAATTAATTCTCGATAAACTTGAACATCTGTAATTAAGTTTTTCATTAAACTTTTTCGGTACATTGAATCCTGAATATTTACATTTTTCAATTAAATATCTTTTGTTTCATCTTTCCATCATTTATTTGTTTATAAATATAAATAATTCACACAAAAATTGCATCAAATAGCTTAAGTATAAATCACTTTCATATGCATTCTTCAAGAGTGATCGTTTCTTGGAATTTATCATCTTTCAAAGAAAGACAAGAAACAAAACACCATAGTCAAGACAATTACAATGTAAAACTACAAAGGAAACATCATAAGCAATTCACTATTATGTTCGACACTCTATCACCTTAACATTTTCTGTTTGACAATTCAGTACTAAGTAATTTACTACCATGTTTAATTCATTTTTAGACATCATCATTCCAGATTGTATTTCGATTTTCAATGATTCCAATCTAGCAAAGCGAGGAGGTTGAATTTCCAATGTATCCAGACATATATCCTGTATAATTAGAGAGAAAATTATAAATTCTTAAAGAAAGATTCTTTCAACATTAATAAAGATAATAATGAAAGCAAAAAAATATGTTACCTTTAGCATATTTAGGGTACCAGAACAAATTGTCAACGTTCTTACGTTAGAGAAGATCTGTAACCAATCTACGATGATGGAAGGATCTACACGAACACGGTTGTTGATTTTCACTTCGGTCAAGAGAGGGAGATCACAAGTGCAAGAGAGTTTATAGTACATGGAAAAATTATTATTCTCGAGTGTGATCGATTCGAGTTTCGGAACAGAAAGCACAATTTTAGGTTCAAAATCGTGCCAGTAAAGTATGTTTTTCATATTCAAAACAGAAAGGGTAGGGTTTGATATACAAAGAGTTCGTGTTGAATGGCTATGCATGAAACGTTCAAGGTGCAAATCGATCAACGAAGTGCACTCTGAGAAGGGTTCAACGCAGTTATTATCATCTCTTCCTGTGAAAACGACATTGTAGAGAGACAAGGTTTTCAAAGATGGTATCGCAAAAGATGGTGGAAGTGTCAAGGGGACAGAAGAGGAATTGGAAATGACAAGAAGAGTTAAAGATTTGCAGTTGATAACGAGGGGAATGAAAGAATTAAGTGTTTGTTTGAACTTCATATCCATGAAGAGTGTCAACTCCTGGAGATGGTGTTCTGAAGCATATTTGATGGCGTTGTTGAGGACTTTTGGTGTAGTGAAATTGAAATATGTCAAAAACATTTTGTGAAGGGAAATAGAATCATTTCGATTAGAAAGAATATGATTGACATATCTGTTGTATTTGCGAATTCCTCCATTGAAGAATTCAAAAGTTAGAGTGGTGAGGCTTTTCCAAAGGTTCTCCCATCGTTTGGATAACACACAAGTTTGAATAGCTTGTTTTGTTGGCAAAATCTCTATTATGTGTTGAAGAACTTCATCTGGTAAATCACTCAGTCTGTCTTCTCCTTCCTTTCTTTCATCAGGTAAATCACTCAATTTGTACTCTTTTTCCTTTCTTTCACCTTTTTCACCACTTTTACTTGTTCTCTTTCTCTTCATTCTCAACTTCTTAGTGTTTGTTGTTGTTCTTCCAATGAAATGCAGAAAAGCTTTTAATCATACACAATGATAAAGCTTTTTTTCTCTATCGGATGACAACTTTCTTCAATCAAGTGAAGAACACGAAAATGTCTGCACGTTTGTATATTCTGATATTAGTATTGAATGTGTTGTGCATATGAATTTGTTTATTTATATATATGTTTAAAGCTTTTTCATGATAGAATAAGTAAAAGATAATGTAAAAGATTATATATAAAAATAAGATAAAACAATATATATTTCATATATTAAATAATTTAGATGATAGAAAAGTATCAATTGAGTGTGTTATTTTAAAAATTTGAGATCGTTAAGATCCTTTTAAATGTTAAACATAAGTATTATTTACCGGTTTTAAAAAAATGTTAAAAATAAAAGTTGTAATAATTTCAAGTTTTAAAAATAGAAAAATTAAGGAAAAAATATTTCATAAGGAGTACGTAAACAATTCTGCCACCTATATATCAAATAACATATTTCGTTATCATATCTTACTTCACACAATCAAATAAAAATGTGTTAAATAAAATTCAGATGATAAAAATTAGTATAATTTTTTAAAAGAACAATTTAACTCATTTACTTCTCTTTTACTGATTATAAATTCTAACAGGATTATATAAAATTCTAACAAATTATTTTTCTTAAAATGACAATTTGTTCTCCAATTGTGCGATATAAATTTCATTAAAAGAATAACAACACTACACTATCATAGATATTTTACATCAATTAAAAATATTATATATATATACATATAAATATAATATTATATATATATACATATAAATATAATATTATATATATATATATATAAATAAAGTAGATTTTAATAATTTTCTTCACGAATCATTATCTTTTTATGATTTATTATTTAAATGATAAGAATAATTATTATAAAATATTGCTCTTCTAGTAAAAAATACTCTATATCTTTATAAATAAAGATAAATGACTCAATATTTTGAAACTAACTTGGTTAATTTAAAAATACTGAAACCAAAATTAGTTTTACGCAAAAAGATATGAATATCTAAATGATTATTTACTTCAATTTAATATTTTTAAGGACAACTGTTTTTATCTAAATGATTTTTTACTTGAATTAGTTACTCGTGACAACTGTTTTTATCGTAATTCGCCGAGGAGTCTTAGAGTGATATATTACTGAAATTTGAAATTTGGAGCGTTGATTTTATACCATGTGACAAGACGCTGAGGAGTATTTGAGCATTATGTTACCGAGAGATATCGAGCGTTTATCTTCTCACAAATGACTAAATGGTTCTTGATGAATGTTATTGAAAGAAAAATTCACTTTCAAAACTCTTAAAAAAATTTCCATGCATGAAAGTTTAATCAGCTTAAAAATATAAAAGTTTAAGTAAGTATACATCCTAAATCTTAAATTCTAATAATAATATGGTGGATTGTTCTTTAAAAGAATGACATATAATATATTATCTTAATATAGCAAATATATTTTCAAATATTATTAATTACTTTAGATTAATGATTAGGAAAGATAATGGGTTGAATAAGAACGGTGTCAATTTTATTTGAGTAACAACAAAAAAACTTATATATTATCCATTTACTATTTGTATAGATATCTATTTAAAAAATATTCAAAAATATTTTAAAATCTGCATGTATTTATTAATATCTGTTAATATTTAAAAAAACATATTTTATAGATTTTTAAAATAAAATTACAAAAAATATAAAATATAATACAAAATAAATAAATATAAATTAAAATTTAATATTAATTAAACCTAATCTAATAAAATATAAATTAATTTTAATTTTAATTAAATATAACTTAATAAAATATATTTTTCTTTTAGTTTTTGTGGGTAACGAATACCCGTAGATACGGATAGAATAATACTTGCACCCGACCTGTTTATAAAGTAATATTAAAATACTTACTGTCCACAAATAATAAATATTAGCGAATATCAATTGGGGAGACACATATTTTTGTCATCCCTACTAATAACTTTAAATTAGTCTTGTTGAAGTGTGCTTTAACATATTTGTTAAATTGGACTAAATTAAACAAATAAAAAATGATATTTTGACACACGCAAGTCTTTTACATTCATTTGACATTATAATTTCTTACTTTTTACTCATTTTTTTCTTAAAGAAACACAAAAATTCACTTTCTTATAATTATTTTATCTTTGTGTGCCAAATGAATATAAAAATCCTTACTTTAAATAAATTAGGTTACTTAAATATAATTAAAATTATATATTTAAAATATTAAATAATCAATTATTATTTAATAAAATATTATATTATAATATCTTTAAAATATTAAATAATCAATATATTATGGTAAATACTTTTAAGATGTTATATCGTGAGATACACGAAAAAAACATAATATTTACCTATCAGCACTTTCAAAATATAATGTTTAACGTCTTCAAAACAAAAAAAAAAAAGTAAATTGTTTTAACTACATACCTCCGCTTCCAAATCCCAGCAATCAAAATGAAAATACATATCTTAGATATGTTTAAAAATTTCAAATCAATCAAACAATTAGTTAAAAAAATATAAGCATTTTACCGAGACTACTCAATACATAAACAACACAATTAACTTTCCAAGAGCATAGCTATAAACAAGCCACTACCTAATTTTAATCCAACTTTAACAATTGATTCAATCATTTAAACTTCTCTCGGTCCCTCTTTAATCATTCAACATTCAAATACACACTTTTAACTATTAAACTTTCCACTTAAATAATTCAATATTTGCACTATTTCAAAGTTGAACCCAAGAACCCTAATCATTCTCATATTTTTATAAATTGATCTTGTCTGTATTGTCTGTTCGATTGTTTGTTCCTGTTGCAATGATCCCGTCTTGTCTGTATTGTCCGTTCGGTTGTTTGTTCCTGTTGCAATTATATCATCCTGTGGATGTGAGTAGAAGGAGAAAAGTTGCTCGAAGAGGCTCTGGAAGAAGTGGAAGTGAAAGCTGAACTATAGGACGTTGGAATAATTCTATTTTATATAAATAATTCAATATTTACACTATTTCAAAGTTGAACCAAGAACCCTTAATCATTCTTATATTTTTATAAATTGAGCTATATAGCCAATTGGTAGTTTTAATCCTTATTAAATCTTTAATAAAAAGTATTTTAATGAAAGTTATCCTATTACATCTGTTTGCTAAAAGTTCTAACGAACTCAACTTTAATCCTATTTCCTCAGTTAGTTTATTTCACTGAATTTGAAAGTATTATTATTATTATTTTATAATATATGTAAAATGCTTTAACTATAACTTCAGATTCCAAATCTCAACCAGCAAAAATAAAACCCATATCTTAGGAAATATATATGTCTAAAATTTCTAGATAAATTCAACAGTTAATAAGATATAATCATTTTACTAAAATAATTTATGGATAAAAACTAGGCGATGTCTAACGCTTTCAAAACAAAAAAGGTAAATTACATTAAATTACATAACCAATTGGTAGTTTTAATCCTTGATAAATCTTTAATAAAAAGTATTTGAATAAAAGTTGAACCTATTACTTAAGTTCTAACGATTTCACCCACAATCCTATTTAATTATAAATTAACTCTTATAATATTAATAGAATTTCCCCAATTAGTTTATTATACTGAATTTGAAAGCATTATTATTATTATTATTATAAATGTATATATATTTTCTGGGTCTTACGACAACTGCTTTAATCGAATCAAAACCATTGATAGGTTGAGTTGGAAAATGATTAGAAAATTACCACAAGAAACGGGATTTATTGCACAAATTCATATTTCAAATTCACAATTATGTGCTTAGTTATATTTCCTATCTTACCAATAAATTTGTTTCTATTTTTTTTAGTTGTTGAAATATTGCATTCAGTTTTCAGCATCTTTCAAGAACATAATATTTCACGTATTTAAAATTTTCTCATCTCTATACATAGGTTCCAACAAAATTCAAAACAAAAATTCACACAAAAAATGTACCTAAAAACTTAAATACAAATCTCTTTCAAATGCATTCTTCAAGAGTGATAGTTTCTTGAAATTTATCATCTTTCAAAGGCAAGCAACAAAGCACCATAGTTAAGACAATTACAATGTAAAACTACAAAGAAAGCATAAGGAGGACATGGTCATGACTTTTGGCACTCTATCACCTTAACATTTGTTGTTTGACAATTCCATAAGTAACTCACTATCATGTTTAATTCAGTTTTAGACATCACCATTCTAGAATGCATTTTGATTTTCAATGATCTCAATCTAGCAAAGCGAGGAGGTTGAATTTCCAATGTATCCGGACATATATCCTGTATAATTAGAGAGGAAATTAGAAATTCTTAGCAGAAAGATTCTTTCAACATTGATAAAGATAATAATGAAAGTAAAAAAAATCTCACCTTAAGCATATTTAGGGTACGAGAACAAATTGTCAACTTTCTTACGTTGGAGAAGATTCGTAACCAATTTACGATGATGGAAGGATCTACATAAACATGATTGCTGATTTTTACTCGGGTAAGGAGAGGGAGATCGCAAGTGCAAGAGAATCTATAGCGCATGGAAAAACGATCATTCTCGAATGTGATCGATTTGAGTTTAGGAACAAAAAGCACAATTTCAGGTTCTAAATCGTGCCAATAAAGTATGTTTTTCATATTCAAAACAGAAAGGCTAGGGTTTGATATACACAGAGTTTTGTTGAATGAGTATGCATGGAACGTTCAAGGACCAAAGATATCAACGAAGTGCACTCTGAGAAGGGTTCAACGCAGTTATTGTCATCTTTTGCTGTGAAAATGACATTGAAGAGAAACAAATTTTTCAAAGATGGTATCGCAAAAGATGGTGGAAGTGTCAAGGGGGCAGAATTGGAATTGGAGAAAATGACAAGAAGGGTTAAGGATTTGCAATTGATAAAAAGGGGAATGAAAGAATTGGGTGTTTGTTTGAACTCCATAATCAAGAGTTGCAACTCCTGAAGATGGTGTTGTGAGGCGTATTTGATGGCATTGTTGAGGACTTTAGTGGAATTATAAAGTGTCAAAGACATCTTGTGAAGGGAAATAGAATCATCTCGATGAGAGAGAACATGATTCACTACATATCTGTTGTATTTGCGAATTCCTTTGAATGGTTTGAAAGTTAGAGTGGTGAGGCCTTTCCAAAGGTTCTTCCATCGTTTAGATAACACACAAGTTTTAATAGCTTGTGTTGTTGGCAAAAACTCCATCATGTGTTGAAGAACTTCATCTGGTAAATCACTCAGTTTGTCTTCTTCCTTTCTTTCATAAGGTAAATCACTGAGTCTATCTTCTTCCTTTCTTTCACCTCTTTCACCACTTTCACTTGTTCTTTTTCTCTTCATTCTCAACTTCTTATGCCTTTTGTTCTTCTTCGAATGAAATGCAGAAAAACTTTGAATTGTACACTCTGATGAAACTTTTTTTTCTCAATCTCATGACAACTTCCTTCAACCTGTGTAGAACACGAAAATTTATACACGTTATGTATTTTGATAATGTGTTATGCATTGTATACCAAATAACATGTTTCGTTATCATATCTCACTTGACACAATCAAATAAAACTGTTATATAAAATTCAGACGAGAACAATCAGTATAGTTTTTTAAAATAAAAGTTAAACTCATTTACTTCTTTTTTACTGATTATAAATTCTAACCGCATTATATAAAATTCTAACAAATTCTTTTTTTAGAATGTCAATTTGTTCTCCAATGGTGCAATATAAATTAGTATAGTATTGCTCTTCTAGTAAAAGATACTCTATCTTTATAAATAAAGATAAATGAATCAATATTTTCAAATTAAATTCATTAGTTTAAAAATACTGAAACCAAAATTAGTTTTACGCAACAATACATAAATATCTAAATGATTTCTTACTTCAATTTAATATTTTTAAGGATACAAAATAGTCACCCGTGACAACGTAGTGCAACGAGTATAATGATGTTTTTATCGTAATTCACCGAGGAGTCTTGGAGTGTTATGTTATATTAGTGAAATTTGGAGCGTTGACTTTCTACCATTTGACGAGATGCTGAGGACTCAGATATGGAGGTTCATCTTTGGACAAATGACTAAACACTTATTGATGAATGTTATTGAAAATCGGAAGACACGAGAAAAATTCACTTTCAAAACTTAAAAAAAATAAATCAAATTCGAGTCAGGATGAAATTTAACTGTTTTTTTATGAATTTTTTAAATTTTCAACAATTTATTACAAAATAAATAAAAACTATTTACAATAATATTATAAATAATAATAATTTTATTATTTTTTATTATCATAAAATATTTGTGAATACACATGTGTAGTTGCACTTATATCATATAAGGAATATGTATTGGTTCATCTTTTAATTAAACAATTTTATTCTTTGATAAATAAAAAGAATTTAGATATTAATTTAATAAAATTAGTCATTGAACATTTTTTTTAAATAACTAAATACTTTTTTTTTTAAAATAAACACTATATAATTTTGTAACATCGTTTTTATAAAATTATATATATTTTTTTAAATTATATTTACAGCTATAAAAAGACATAAGTGATTAATAATAGGTGCAAAGTTTCAAGATATTAGTTAATAATATGGTCTTCTAGAGGTTAATTACATCTATGTTTGTTGGTATATGAATGAACTATAAGAATAAATATGTTTGAATGTATGTTGTATGATTTGTTAAGATTATGCAGTTATTTTCTGAATTGATAGGATATTTTCTTTTTATTACTTAAAACAAATAATGTTTATATTATCTCTAATTTACCCTATATGTTTTTATGTGTTGTTGTTACTCAGTTATTATGGCTGTCAAATACGGTTGACAAAACGGATAAATTCAACATTTTACACTTCATTAAATCCCACTTTAATTATTCAACATTCAAATATACACTTTTAATTATTCAACTTTCCACTTAAATAATTTCAATAGCATACAAAAGTAAATAATTCAATATTTGCACTATTTCAAAGTTGAACCCAAAAACCCTAAATCATTCTCATACTTTTATAAATTGAGCTACATAACCAATGGGTAGTTTTAATCCTTATTAAATCTTTAATAAAAAAAAGTATTTTAATGAAAATTTAACCTATTTACTTCTTTTGCCAAAAGGTTCTAACGAATTCACCTACAATCCTATTTAATCATAAATTAACTTTTATAATATTAATAGAATTTCCCCGTTAGTTTATTATACTGATTTTGAAATTATTATTATTTTCTTATTATAATATGTGTATGTATATTTTCTGGATCTTACGGTAACTGCTTTAATTCAATCAAAACTGCATATTTAGACCGTACAATAATTATTTTAGTTTTTAATTATTTGAGAATTTTAGATTCCTAATAATACGGTAGGTTAGTTCGGAAAATGATTAAAAAATTATCATTATAAAGGGGATTTATTCCTCAAATTCAGATTTGAAATTCACAATCATATATTTAGTTATATATATATATATATATATATATATATATATATAACTAATAAAGTAGATTTTAATAATTTTCACCAATCATTATCTTTATGATTCATTGTTAATGATAAGAATGGTGATAAGTATTGCTCTTGTAATAAAAGATACTCTATCTTTATAAATAAAGATAAATGACTCAATATTTTCAAATTAAATTTATTAATTGAAAAAAATACTGAAACCAAAATTAGTTTTACCCAACAATGTGAATATTTAAATCATTTTTTTACTTCAATCTAATATTTTTAAAATATAAAACAGTTCCCGTGACAATGTGGTGCAACGAAGGGTGTTCTAGTTTTTTTGCTTGCAATATAAGATGTTGTTTGTATCGGCAGAGGATAACGGAGTGGTAAGACAGTGTCAAATTAAGAAAAATAAAATAAAAAATATTAGTATTTTAAAACTATGTGAATATTTATGGATATTTAAAAAATTATATTTTATAAATTTTAAAAATAAAATTATAGAAAAATATAATATAATATAAATAAATAAAATATAATTTAATTTTTTTTAATTAAATTAATTTTAATTTTAATTAAATTTAGCTTAATAAATATAAATCAATTTTTTATTTTTATTTTTTATGGATATCAGATACTCTAGGAGTAGTATAATACCTATATACGATCCGTTTATAAGCATTAAAATATCTGCTACTCACGGATAATAAATACCTGTTAGTATCAATTATTTATCGAAAATTTTATTCGTCAATACCAACAGACATAGATATTTTTGTTATCGCTACTAATAACCTTAAATGAGTCTCTTTGAGATGTACTCTAACATATTTATTAAACCGGATTATATTAAATAAATGGAAAAATATATTTTGATGTACACAAATTTTTACCTCATTTGGCATATAATTTCTTACTTTTTACTCTTATTTTAAAAAAAAATATAAAAATTCATTCTTTTATGACTGTTTTATCTTTATAGTATATCAAATGAACGTAAAAATATGTCATCTATCTTTACTTTAAACAAATTTAAACTATTTTATCTTTAAAATATTAAATAATCAATTATTAGTTAATAAAATATTAAATAATCAATATGGTAAATATTTGTAAGATATTATATTACGAGATCCATTAAGAAAAAGAAAATTACCAAACAGCACTTTCGGCCCAACATGAAATATAGACTAAATCATTTCTAGCGGGCCAAAAATTCGCCTAGGGATATTGCCTTAAATCTCAGCCCAATAATAAAAAACAAGACTTACTCGGTCGGACGAAGTTAATACATTGGAAGAGTGTTCGTTCTTCTACTGTGTGTCCCAAAACCCTAACAAAAACCCGTAGTTGCAGTGCGGTGCATCAATGGGTAAAGCGAAGGGGAAGCACCGTTTGGATAAGTACTATCACTTGGCCAAAGAACACGGTTACAGGTCTCGAGCTTCATGGAAGCTGGTCCAGCTCAATTCCAAATACCAGTTCCTCGAGTCCGCACGCGCCGTCCTCGACCTCTGCGCCGCCCCCGGAGGCTGGATGCAGGTGGCGGTGCAGCGCGTCCCCGTAGACCACCTCGTCATCGGCGTGGACCTGGCGCCCATCGCCCCCATCCGCGGTGCAATCGCCATCCAGGAAGACATTACGAAAACAGAATGCAAGTCCCGCATCAAGAAGCTCATGAACCAGCACGGATGCCGCGCCTTTGACGTCATTCTGCACGACGGCTCTCCTAATGTCGGCGGAGCCTGGGCTCAGGAAGCCATGAGCCAGAACTCCCTCGTCATTGATGCTGTCAAATTAGCCACTCAGTTCTTGGCGCCCAAGGGTATCTTTGTCACCAAAGTAATCTTGCATAACTTTCTTATTCTTTTTCTTATTCCGATTATTATAATTATTGTTATTGTAATTATTATTTATTGCTGCTTTGTTGCGTCGTAGATTTTTAGGTCGCAAGATTACAGCTCTGTGGTGTATTGCTTGAAGCAGGTAATGTGATGGTTTTTATGATTGAATAACAATTTTGTTTGTGATTTTGGGCGGTTCGGGGGAGTTGTTGATATCTGTTTGTGGATTTTTGTGTCTCAGTTGTTTGAGAAGGTTGAGGTGGATAAACCTGCGGCTAGTCGATCTGAATCTGCTGAGATATATGTTTTGGGGCTTAAGTACAAGGCACCTGCCAAGATTGATCCGCGACTTCTTGATGTGAAGCATCTTTTTCAGGGGTCTGTGGAACCGCAGCCTAAGGTAATCATTCTGTTTGTTTTTATGCATACTGGATTGGCCGTTTTTTTTGTTCCTCTTTGGTTAGATTTGGTTTTCTCTGTTGGTGATTGGTGAATCATCTGTGCAGGTGGTGGATGTACTTAGAGATACTAAGCAGAAAAGGCATCGTGACGGGTAACTACTGCTTCATTGCAAGAATTGGTTTGACTTTTTTTTTTTTGCTTTTGTGAAATACATTTTTAAATTCATTGCAAGGCTTGGTCTTGCATAACAGAGAGCACAAGGAATGTGAAATACTTGACAGTTTATTTGCTACTCCATTCCAAGGCTTGGTTCAACTTTTAATATGTTTGCTTTTTTGTGAGTTACCTTTTTAAATTCATTGCCAGGCTTGGTCTTGCATAAAAAAATATTTTTGAAGGATTGTTAAGGCATCCTGATAAACAGAGAACACTAGGAATGTGAAAAACTTTGCAGTTTATTACCTACTTGAACTGATTTTTTATACAAATAGCACACTTATTGTGCCCCATTCCTCTTAATTTCACGCTTTTAATTTTTGTTTTGTGCTCCAAACATAGTCTGCTACTTACTGTAGACTTGTTTGCTAACTTCTTCCCGACTGCAGCTATGAAGATGGAAACACAACTTTAAGGAAGATATCTTCAGCTTCAAATTTCATTTGGTCAGATTCTCCTCTGGAGATCCTTGGTTCAGTCACTTCTATAACCTTTACTGATGCAGCTGATTTACCAATCAAGGATCATGATCTAACAACTGAAGAGGTATTTTGTTTAAATTATCTGAGATGTGATTATACATTTTTTGTAATCAGTGGAGAATTAGATGAAATCAATATTGTTAATTTTAATGCGGTTGTTTTTCAGGTCAAATCTCTATGCGATGATTTAAGGGTTTTGGGGAAGCAAGATTTCAAGCATCTTCTAAAGTAACTACCTGATTTGAATATCACTCTGATATTTGGTTGATTTTATAAAAAAAGTTCAATACTATTCTTCCCGTTATGCGTGGTGACTGTTATTTGTCACATTTAGGTGGAGGATTCACATTAGAAAAGATCTTTCACCAACTCAGAAGCATGATCCTCCTACCACTAAAGAAGAGACTGGAAATGAGCAGAAGGTGGATGAAGAAGATAGATTACTCAATGAAATGGAGGAACTGACTAATGTGATGGACCGCAAGAAGAAACGTGCAAAAAAGCTTCTTGCTAAAAGAAGAGCCAAGGTTTTTAGCTCTTAACTTCCACTGATTTTTCTTGTCATTGGATATGTGCATGAATGACTTTTGGAAACTATGTTGTTAGTATCAATGTTGTTAAATAGCCATTATTGCACCCCTATACCGCCACAATGTGGTGTTTTTTTACCCTTTTATCGGCAATTTGTGAAGGGAGTCCTGCCTTTGGTCGCAATGGTGTGTGTTTTTATGGTGGAATTTCTGCCTTCTTCCATTCATCACTTTGGTTAATGTTTGTTTGGAGAATAATGACGGGTTTTACAAAGTAATAAATGATGTTTAGTCTGACATAAATTCATTAATCCCATATCACGAAATTTAAACATCTGTTTTTCTGTTCATTTCTTTTTGAAGTGGATGAGATCAAGTTGATTCATTGCTTTAATGATTTGAATCTTACAGGACAAGGCACGGAAAGCAACAGGGATGCAAATGGATGCAGTAGAAGATGGTTATGTAGATCAGGAGCTGTTTTCCCTTTCCTCTATAAAGGTTTGTTCTATTCTTTTTCACTTCTCTTGGTTTGAAAAGTTATACAACCTGTTGAAGTGCATCAACTGTTTTTTCTCGTTAAACTCCTTCTCTTCTTTAAAACTCCCGAAAAGTACAGGATGTTTGCTTGATATATACCTTTTATTTGCAACTGGGAGGTCTAGAATAGTGTCAGATTACTCTTGTTGGGCAACATTTAAGGAGTACTTTACCAATCCTTCACCTGTATATGGGCACATGCACGGAAAACAAACTTTTTGAGTTACATATTTATTTTTTTGCGAAAATGTAATCTGTATCACTTCCTTCGAAGTGAAAAAACAGGATGTTTGCTTGATATATACCTTTTATTTGCAACTGGGAGGTCTAGAATAGTGTCAGATCACTCTTGTTGGGCAACATTTAAGGAGTACTTTACGAATCCTTCACCTGTATATGGGCACATGCACAGAAAACAAACATTTTGAGTTACATATTTATTTTTTTGTGAAAATGTAATCTGTATCACTTCCTTCGAAGTGAAAAAACAGGATGTTTGCTTGATATATACCTTTTATTTGCAACTGGGAGATCTAGAATAGTCACAGATCACTCTTGTTGGGCAACATTTACGGAGTACTTTACCAATCCTTCACCTGTATATGGGCACATGCACAGAAAACAAACTTTTTGAGTTACATATTTATTTTTTTGTGAAAATGTAATCTGTATCACTTCCTTCGAAGTGAAAAAACAGGATGTTTGCTTGATATATACCTTTTATTTGCAACTGGGAGGTCTAGAATAGTGTCAGATCACTCTTGTTGGGCAACATTTACGGAGTACTTTACCAATCCTTCACCTGTATATGGGCACATGCACAGAAAACAAACTTTTTGAGTTACATATTTATTTTTTTGTGAAAATGTAATCTGTATCACTTCCTTCGAAGTGAAAAAACAGATTGAGGACAGCCTCTTTCCTTTTTTAATGGATTTTTTCTTTATTGGGGTTTTAGGGTAAGAAAGATCTGGTAGCTGTTGACAATGAAGGTGACGAGGGTGAGGGTGAAGTAGAAGATAGTGAGAATGAAGAAATTCATCAAAGCCCAGAGCATTCATCCAGTGACTTGGAAGATTCTGATGAGGAACGGAAAAGGTGAATGGCAGGTTCTTTTGATAGTTGCTCATACTCTGTTATGTTAGCATTTACATTTTAAATCTTCCTTAATAATCTGTGATGATTTTTAATCAATATTACACTGATATCAGATACAATGAACAAATGGAAGATTTGTTGGATAAAGCTTATGAGAAGTTTGTCATCAGAAAGGAAGGAAGTTCAAAGCAGCGTAAGCGAATTAAGAAATCCTATGAGGCAGATGCCCAACTTTTGGAGGTAGGCATTATTCTTCGTGATTTTTGTGTAGTTAAACGTTCACTCTGTTAGAGGTTTATATAGTCCGAGATTGAGAACTGATATTATATGCGATTCTTGAAAATCCCGCCATATTTACTTTTCTGAACCCTTTGGATCTCTCCCAAAATATTTTGGATTGTAATATTTAAACACCTGGAGCTAGGGAACATCAGTATATTATCCACACTCTTTTATTTCCTGTATCCATTAATTTATTTCCGCCCCTTTCTTACATCCAAACAAACCTTCAGGATCCACTATCAAGCTCACTCCTAATATAAACATATGTTTTTTGTATACTGCCCCCTAGTTTCTAGTTGAATCTCTAGTTTATTGTTTAGAAACATGGAATGCTGCTTCTTTTTGTTTAGAAACCATTAAATTCTTTTACGTGTAGATCATGACTTTTTGGCTGTGTAGGGCGGTGAGGATGATGATATTGTTGAATCCAAGTATGATTCCGATGAAGACAAGGGTGATCAAGAAGCAAATCCATTGATGGTGCCACTTAATGAAGGGGCAGAACCGACCCAAGAGGAGATAATGAAAAAGTGGTTTAGTCAGGATATATTTGCTGAAGCTGCAGAGGAAGGTGACTTTGAGAAGGATGAGAGTAAAGATGAAATGGATATAGATGATGAGCCTAAGGAGAAGACATCCGTTGCCAAAAAGGTCAAAGAAAATAAAACAGCAGCTCAAGCAGTGGTAGATCACCCTCAACCTCAAGCATCCAAGACAGTAGATGATTTTGAAATAGTTCCTGCGCCTGGCACTGATTCAAGTGACGATTCATCCTCTGATGAATCGGAGGAAGATGTTGAAACCAAAGCTGAGATACTGGCTTATGCAAAGAAGATGATGAGGAAAAAGCAACGGGAGCAGATATTGGATGATGCATATAACAAGTACATGTTTGATGACGAGGGATTGCCGAAGTGGTTTCTAGATGAAGAGAAGAAACACCGGCAACCAGTGAAGCCTCTTACGAAAGAGGAAATTGCTGCCATGAAAGCGCAATTTAAAGAAATTGATGCCCGGCCTGCAAAGAAGGTGGCGGAGGCCAAAGCACGGAAGAAGCGTGCTGCAATGAAGAAGCTTGAGAAGGTACGGAAGAAGGCGAATGCCATATCAGATCAGACAGAGATTTCTGATCGTTCGAAGAGGAAGCAAATTGAACAACTCTATAAAAAGGCTGTTCCGAAGAGGCCTAAAAAGGAATATGTAGTTGCAAAGAAAGGTGTACAAGTAAAGACTGGCAAAGGAAAAGTCCTTGTTGATCGAAGAATGAAGAAGGATGCTAGGAAACATGGAATGGGTAGGGCAGGAAAAGGAGGTTCCAAGGGGAAGAAGGATAAGGCTTCGAAGGGCAAAGGAGCTTCGAAGGCCTCCTCTGCCAAAAAGGGAAAACAGAGGACTAAATGAAAATAGATTGATACGTGACAATCTTCAGAGTTCAAATTAATTGCTTTGCCTTGTTTTCTAGGCCCAAATTTTGTTTTTCATTTGCTTCCTTCGTGTTATTGTGCATTTGATATTATAAATTAAAGAATGGAGAATTTTGTCCTTCATAAAGGAAAACGATAATGTATTGAAAACTTGTCTTAATTAGCAACTATTAGTTTCGAAATTAATTATGGATCAAGTCTTTGACAGTGGCTGTAAATGTTGAAAGTAAATTATCCTTACTCAAAAGGGTATCTTAGTGACTGAGTCGTTTTGTTTCTTTTTAGTCTAGTCATTTGTTTCTTTAATTATCTTGACCCGTTTTCTTTTCTATATATAATATAGAGATGAAAGTAATGGGTCAGTGTCAAATAATAATAAAAATTAAAAACAATTATTTCAATTTTTTGAAGTATTAACCCAACAATTTATAAGGACTGATTCCAAAAGTAAATTTAACGCATTCACAATCATAATATAAAAATTCAATTTGAAGTTTGAAGCCGTGTAGGAAGAACACAACTTTTAAGTGTTTAAGAAGCACAACTTACCTAGAACTGTTAATATTTTCAAAATTTGTCTTATATGATAAAATTGACGTAAAATTATCCTATTTTGTAAAAAACCCTAAAACTTAAGAACAAAACAGAATTAAAGACAAATATACGTAACTTTTAGGATGTGTTTGAATTTGAAAGGAGCGGATTTTCTGAATTTGAGAGGAAAAAAAATAGATAAAAATGAGATTGTTTGAATTTAAAAAAAAAAGATACTGAAATTTGACTAGATTTGTGAATTTAAAATGAAAGTTTATGTATGATAAATTAAAAGAAATGTTTTAATTTATAAAATTAGATAAATATAATATGATATGAATTTAAATATTAAAGTGAATGAATGTGATATAAATTTTGTAATTATAATAATAATTTTTTTTATCATCACATGCGTTTTCATTAATGTTTTCAGTAATACTTTAATTAATCAATACAAAGAGAAATGAGAAAGGAGTGAACCCTAAAAGCCTAAATAGAGAGATATAGATAATTGAGATTGTTACAACGAGCAAAGGAAGAAGTTAGCATGGAAAAGAGCAAAATATTGATAATTGGGGTAACAGGAAGTTTGGGATATCATTTAGCAGAAGCAAGTCTGAAATTTTGTCATCCAACGTTTGCTCTCGTCAGACACTCTGCATTCTCTCACCCAATCAAAGCCCAGAAACTTCACTCCCTCTCTCAAGGCGGAGCCACCCTTCTCACAGTCTCTCTCATCTTATTTGTTTCATTTTTCTCTTTCAATTTCTCATTCTCATGATTGAAATTGGAGATTGTTATGACCAGGGTTCGATGGAAGATGAAACCGCCCTTGCGGAGGCTGTGAGGCTTGTAGATGTGGTCATTTGCGCCGTTTCAGCCCAACAATGTCTGCATCAAAAGCTCCTTATCCGAGTTATCAAACAACTTGGCTCTGTTAAGGTTATGCTTATAATATAAGCTGAATTTTCTTTTCTATTCTTTTTCTTCTTTTGCTTTAATTTTGTTAAGTGCTTGAAGATGGGTTTCATAAATATCAAATGGGAACGAGTTCCTTCCATGCTATTCTTTTCACCATTTAGAACAACAAATTTATGCTAAATCATAAATTAAATTGTCATCAGTTTATACTGTCAGTAGGAAAGTGATCATTTAGTCTATATTCTTAGGGATATGCTTTTAATTGCTTATGGTTGAATGATTTAATAATTACGACTAATTTCGATCATAGTTAAATTGATAGTAATAAATAATAATAATTATTATAATAATATATTATCGTAACTTTATAATAGGAATTAAAAGTAAAACAGAGCTTTATAGGGTCTTAGCATTTAACTTATGTACAAAACATTATTATAAATATATTATAGCAGTCAAGTGAAACTTTCAATAATATTTATCTATATTATTAATGATAACATTTATATTTAAAATTTAAAAATAATGAATATTTTAAGTTTATTTATTTTTTATTTTAAAGAACGAAACAGTGTTGTATTAAGTATATTTGTTGATTTGCTTTTAACTGCTTTTTTAATTTCTTACCAGTTTAGTCCGATTTTCAGAATAGTTTTTATTTTTATTTTTTTTAAGTGTAAAGTTAGGGGAATTATTTTCAGTGATGTATTTTGTAATAAACGTGTTATTTATTTTATACTATAACTCAAGAATTTGCATAACGACATTATGTTGTGGGTCATTCTCTACTTTGAATCGTTCTTAAAAACCTAAATCCACGTGTTTTTTAAATTTGAAGTATCAAATTTATCACTTAAAGAAAACCAATTTATAGATATTGAAGTATAGGAATCTTGTTCTTTCATGTATGCAGCCAGAGTTCTCAATATCCATCTTTTGATTGGTGAAGCATAGTTTTCTTACGTTATTTGAGTTGTTAAATGTGTTAAATAAACTGTTGTTAATTGATTTTGGGTCTCAGAGATTCATCCCATCTGAATTTGGATCAGATCCTACCAGGGCTCACGTGTCAGAGCTTGATGATTTGTATAATTTCTATGCACCCAAAGTTGAAATCCGTCGACTTCTGGAGGCTGAAGGCATTCCATACACTGTCATCTCATGCAATTTTTTCATGAAGATTTTGCTTCCTTCTCTTGCTCAGCCAGGCTTAGATGCTCCTCCAAGGGACAAGGTCACAGTATATGGTAATGGGAATACAAAAGGTATATGTTCCATTAATCAAAGACCATTCTTGCCCTTTTTTAATCTTTGAAATGTATAGTATTGTAATAGTTTTTAAAATCAAAGAACTTTTACAAACTTCGTGCAAGTACACTTCATCAAGTAGTGTATTTAGTTTAAAGAAACTTTACTTAAAGGATATATATACATGGATCAAAACTAGAAAATTTAGAGATTTATTTGAAATCCTAATAGTTGCTGAGAGTAATGTGATACCGACTTACACTTAGATAACAGATCATTATTTACTAAGGTTTCTTTGCAGGTGTCTTCATGAAGGAAAGTGATGTTGCTGCCTTCACTATCAGTACAGTTGATGATCCTCGTACCTTAAATAAAGTGTTGTATTTGAGACCCCCAGAAAACGTTTGTTCTTTGAATGAGCTGGTTGAAATGTGGGAGATTAAGATTGGCAAGAAGCTTGAGAGATTGCATGTCTCTGAAGGAGAGTTGCTCCAGAAAATAAAAGGTTTTACAGTAGACCTAGTTCTGGAATATATTAATTTCATTGGATATGGAAGTCTTTTCTTATATATATATATGCATACAAAATCTTATTCTAAAAGGAAAAGGGCGAAGAAAATTCTAACAAACGCCTTTATTTCCTTTTTGGCATTGCAGGAACTTCTTACCCTGCCAACTATGAATTGCTCTTCATATATTCTGCTTTCATAAATGGAGATCACACATACTTTGATATTGAGCCACCCTCTGGTGTGAATGGTACACAACTATATCCACATGTGAAATATACCACAATCAGTGAATTCTTAGACACACTAGTTTAGGCTTTATTTGAGAATTCTGGGAAGTGTGCAGTGGACATATTTTTACTTACAAATTTTCATTTTTCGACATGTTATGTTTATTTATTTGACTTCTTTCTAAGGATAAGTTGAAAATGTATATAACTGTGTTGAGCCAACTAAAAGGGCAATGCCTGCTCTCAATTTCGTTAATACTCTGAAATTGGCTAGAAAATTGGCATAAAATTAAACAGAAAGTTACATTGTACAACAGTGGATCAGGATAGAAACTTGTTTTGGAGTTATTTTCAGGTCTTGGTTGTTAAGATACAAAATGAAAACTCTTTCAAATCCATAAATCCATGCTTCAACCGGTAAATTATTTATAGAGGAAAATAAGTAATCTCTTGCCTCAAAAAAAAAAAGGACAATGATATACAATTACAAACACTGATTTTATTACAAGACATGTGACAGAAGTAGAATATCTTTAGCATCTCCACACGTTTCTTTATTTAGATAACTAAGTTTGACAAGAAGAAAAAGAGAGTCTAACTCTGTTTTATGCATCTTTAAGCAAAACCAACACTTGCAGATAAATATACTAGAAGTAAGACTCTATACATCATTAACAGTTATAAGTTGGTTCAAGTAAAATGGCGTGCAGGAATCATTATGATGGAAGAACTCGTCCAATGTTGTGTACTTAACGTCCGGGTAGAGCATTGAAGCTTCAAATCCAAATGATGGCTTAATCTCATAGTTAGTGTGATCTCCCTTCACATATGCAGAGTGGCAAATTGACAGGCCCGTGTTGATGGGGTATGAAGATTCTGCAAGATCAAGAAATTGCAATTATCAGCACAAACACATATTTAGAGGCCCATTGCGCAATAATTTCCAGTTAACCAAAAATCTTGATTTCAGAAGTACAAGAAACAAGTTCACCATACATTTCTTTTTCACCTTGAACATGCACATAATTAATAATTATCAATTAATTAAATACGATTCACAAACCTTCAATATACTTCAAAACTTTCTCTTCCGAGACATAGACTCTTTTAAGAGTTTCACAGTGATGCTTCTCCCAGAGAGATACCAGATCATTGTACGACAAGGTGTTACCCGGTGGTCGGACATAGAGAATTTTGTTCAAGGTTCTTGGATCATCAACACTTCTAATAGTGTAAGTGGCAACATCTTCTTCCGTGTTAAGAACAACTGTAAATGAAACAAAAGTTACTAGGAAGATTTGTGATACATAAACCGTGAGAAATAAAGAAAAAATGAAACTCTTCGTATGACAACATGAAATTGGACAAAATCAAATTGAACTTAAAGTTAAACTACTAAAAAGAAAAACATGAATTACATAATTTCTATACAAACATAGACTGCTACTTCCATACAACAGCTGTGTTTACGTACCATTGGTGTTTCCATCCCCAAGAATAACAACCTTATCAAGTGGTGTTTTTATCGAACGAAGTTCTGACAAAGTAGGTAGGAAGTGTCCAGTGGAAAAGTTAGCCACAACATAGGTACGAGGAATTCCTTCAGCCTCAATGGCTCGACGAAGTTTAACTTTTTTGTCCAATAGCTCGTATCCTTCATTTACAGCATGAGTTCGATCCACATCATTTCCAAACTCCGAAGGAAAGAACCTCTGCAAACAAATAATTATATCAGAATACAACAATAGTTTCTTTAACAGCAGTCATGATCTTGGTCTGCACGAAAAAAACAACAGTAAATTTGTAGGTACCTTAACATTTCCGGCTTCCTTGATAGCAGAAATGATCTTATATTGATCTTGTAAATGCCTGTGATTCACTGTAGATATTACCACATCCACCTTCTTTATCGCCTTAACCAAACTCTGATGGTCATGAATATCTCCCTGTGTATAGAAGAACACGTTAAACAACTAATGAGAGTAGTTTGCCAAAAAAAACAATAGGAGAACAATATCTGAAAAAGAAGATGAAACATTTTCCATTTTAGGAAAATATACGGATCAATAAAATTATTATACATAATCTATTTTTGTTAACAGACAGTAATCTCTAAAAAATATATTACCTTAAGTAGGTTGACACCCAAGGTTTTGAATGTTTGAATGATGGATGATTTTGATGGATCGGAAAGAGTGGACTCTCGAAGCAGGGCGAAGGTGGGGTGACCAGCTTTAGCACTTGCTTCCACCATGAATTTTCCCACAAACCCTGTTGCTCCAATTATCAGAATCTTACTACTGTTCTCCATTGAAAATGAACAATAATGTTTCAGTAGAAAAAGATTATGGAAGAGTAGAAGATTAGAGAGGAAGGAATAGATATTGCATACTTAATTTTCTATGCCGAGTGGACAAATGGACCTCTGTAAACAAATCACTGACAGATGTAGAGTCAGCGTCAATCAACACCATTAGAAAAAAATAACGATAATGATATTGAGAACATTTTTTTAACTAACATTTCAACTTATTGGTCTATGTTTTTATGATTATTATTGATTATAGACTAATTTTAGACCAATCACATAATAACACGATATTAAAATGTTGTCAAAAAAATGTTATCAAAGTATCATCCAAAAATAATTAAGACTAAAAATCTATTTTAATTATTTAAATCTTTTAAAAAATCTAATTTGATTCTTAATTTTTATTTGGTTTGATCTAGTTTTCTAATTTTTTAAAATGATTCAATTAAATCATTTTTCAAATTACGGTTAAATTTTTGTTGAAATTTATATATAAAATAATTTCACCTAAAAAATAAAATTATTTAAATATTTAAGTTTTTAAAATTTGATATATAAATTTTAATAAAATTTTATTATTAATATAAAAAAAATGCCTTAATTAAACCATTCTTAAAAATTATAAAACTAAATTAAACTAAGTAAAAATTAGAAATTTAATTGAATTTTTTTATGAGAATTAGAAGATCAAAATATAAATTTATCTATAATTAATTTTGATGAAAATGAGGCAGTGGTTTTTTTTAGGTTCCATTAAAGGTTTGTAAAATGAAGATGTATTGGGAAGGGTAGAAATGTAATCGAAATGATTATGGAAAGAGTCGTTTGGAAAGAAAGAGTCCGTTAGGGTTTTACATTTAATTTATGGGATTTGGTATTTTGTTGACTTTTGGTATTGGGTATGCTTACAAGTTTAGATTTTGGTGATAGTGAACGAGTTTAGCTTATTTTAAAAATGTGAATCAAAATTATTTTAAAATTAGGAAATTCAGAAGCAATTTTGAAGTTTAAGTGTTTGTTTCAGATTATATGAACATTTAACAAATTTTATAACATATTTAATTTTTTAAGTAATTTAATAAATTATTTTGGGTTAAATATGTTTTTCGTTCATTAAGTGTCATACGATTTTGGTTTTAGTCCCTACTCGAAATTTTGATAGTTTTTAGTCCTTATAGTTTTGAAACTCTTATTATTAGTCCTTAAAATTGGACGACATTAACTTTTATTATATGTGGCTAACGGGTAGCCTACGTGTGATGCCACCTTCCCTGACTACTTTTAATTGACGTGGCAGTAAAGGTGTGGTGGTCGGTCGGCCTGGTTGGTGGTTGGTTACAATGTCTGGTGGTCGGTCGGCCTGGTGGGTATTGGGCAAAGACTGAACGGTTATGGTGACATGTGGAGTGGACTATATAAAAGACCGAACGGTATTGGGCAAAGACCAAACGGTTACAAGCAAAGACCGAACGGTGTTTCGCAAATACCGAGCGGTGTTGGTCAAAGACCGATCGGTTATGGTGACGGGTGGAGTGTAATATATGAAAGACAGAACGGTATTGGGCAAAGATCGAACGGTGTTGGGCACAGACCGAACGGTGTTGGGCACAAACCGAACGGTGTTGGGCACAGACCGAACGGATATGGTGACGGGTATTGGATTTAATTTATTTTCCGTTCATATCTGTGCATTTATCTTCATATATTTATATTCTATTTTTATATTTATATTCCGTTTATATATTGTTTCAAACAATTATATATATGTAAAATTGTACTCTCTTCTCATGGAATAAGAAATACAATTCCTATCCTTTCTTTTCTCATAACATGGTATCAGAAGAAAATTAATTTTTTATCACGTTCTTCCGCAACCAATTCTTTTCCTGTCCAGATCTTCATTTTCTACCTTTCGTTCTTGGCTTTTCTGCCTTTTTCTTCTCCTTTTATGGCTACTCCCTCTGTTACTCTCGCATCCTTGCAAGATACAACACATGACTATTACATTCATCCTAATGAGAATCCTTCATTGGTGCTTGTTTCCCCGATTCTTGAAGGTCACAATTATCATGGATGGGCTCGCTCGATGTCTATGGCACTACAAATGAAGAATAAATTTGGCTTTGTTGATGGTTCCATTCCTTGTCCAGCTGGTACAGATCCAATGGTTCAAGCATGGAAGCGTTGCAATAATCTAGTTTTATCTTGGATCAATCATTCTGTTTCTCATGAGATTGCTACAAGTATTATTTGGATTGACTCTGCTGCTACGGCATGGAAGGATCTCAAAGATCGTTTCTCCCAAGGTGATTCTGTTTGAATTTCACAATTGCATCAAGATCTTTATTCAATGCATCAGTCTGATCTAAGTGTTACTGCATATTACACTAAAATGAAGATTCTCTGGGATGAACTTTGCAATTTTCGCCCTATTCCTGAATGCCAATCTTCTGCTTCTTGTTGTGTTGTTTCTAAGACAATGAAGGAATATCGTGAAAATGATTGTGTTCTTTGTTTTCTTAGAGGCTTGAATGATAATTACTCTGTTGTTCGCTCTCAGATCCTTCTCATGGATCCCTTGCCTTCTTTACCCAAAATTTTTTCGATGATAATTCAACATGAGCGACAATTACAATCAGGAATTCTTTCTCAACCTCCAGTCATGGCGTCACAAGTTTCTCAATCTAAACCTTCTTTTTCTACCTTCAATGGCAGAGGTAAACCCTCTCCTGCCAATGATTATGGCCGGGGAAGATCTTCATATCAAGGTTCTCAGGCTCGTTATCAAGGTTCTCAGGCTCGTTCCTCAGGGGGAAGGTTTGGTGCACCTCGACAATGCACTCACTGTGGCAGGACAAACCACACCATTGATACTTGCTTTCTAATACATGGATTACCACCTGATCTCAAATCCAAAAGAGTCCACAATGTTACAACAAATTCTTCTACAGTAGTTCCTTCTTATAATAATTCTCCGGCACAGTCACATTCCGCAATTTTGGGACTTTCTCAAGAGCAAATTCATGGTTTATTGGCACTTCTTCCTCAATCTAATCCCACAATCCCACATTCTACTAATCTAGTGAGCTCTCATAATGCTTCCACTTCTTCCCAGGCTCAAGGTAATATCTATTCCAAATGGATTCTAGACACAGGTGCTACTGATCATATATCTAATTCTTTGTCTCATTTTATTTCTTATCATAGAATCTCACCAATTACAGTATCACTACCCAACAAGAACTCTTCATTTGCTCATTTTTCTGGCACTGTTTCACTTAGCCCACACCTTACTTTGCATAATGTCTTGTTTATTCCTAATTTTTCTGTCAATCTTATTTCGGTCACAAAGTTAACTAAATCTCTATCTTGTAAACTTAACATTTCTGAATTTTCCTGTGAAATACAGGACAAGTCAACCCTGCAGATGATTGGCAAAGCTGAAGAAAGAGATGGCTTGTATGTCATGATAGTTCCTGCACCCACACCCCTTGGTTCACCAGCTGCTATTACTTCTGAGAATTCTATTGCTTGTTCTACAATAAGACATAACTCTATAGATATTTGGCACTATAGACTAGGGCATCCTTCTTTTTCTTGTTATACCAAATTACGCAACATGTATGCCACTTTACCCAATACAAAATACACGCATTGTGATGCTTGTCATTATTCTAAGCAAAGAAAATTACCTTTTCAATTAAGTACTACTGTTTCAAAAGCTCCTTTTGATTTAATTCATGTTGATATTTGGGGGCCCTATAGTACTTCTTCTGTTGATGGTTTCAAATATTTCTTAACTATAGTGGATGATATGTCTAGATACACATGGATTAAATTAATGACAAGTAAATCAGATACAAGATCACAACTTATTGGCTTTGTTTCTTATATAAAAACACAATTTGGCATTGATGTAAAAGCTGTTAGATCAGATAATGGTAATGAGTTTGCAATGACAGATTTTTATAGACAAAAAGGGATACAACATCAATTATCATGTGTTGAAACACCTCAACAAAATGGAGTCGTTGAGAGAAAACATCAACACATTCTCAATGTTGCTAGATCTTTAATGTTTCAATCCCATTTGCCCATAATTTTCTGGTCTTTTGTTGTTCGTTATGCTGTGCAACTCATTAATATTTTACCTTCCAAAGTTTTGACATATTTTTCTCCATCTCAGTGTTACACAATGTTAAACCTGACATTACTTACTTACGAGTTTTTGGCTCACTTTGCTATGCTTCAACTCTTCAAACTCATAGAACAAAATTTCAACCTCGTGCAAGAAAATGTGTTTTACTGGGTTTTAAAACAGGAGTGAAAGGCTACCTTTTGTTAGATTTCAATTCTAGGGAAATTTTTCTATCAAGGAATGTAGTATTTTATGAAAATATATTTCCTTTTCTTACTAGTGACAAGCACTCACCTATTAATACACAAAATTCCTTGGATTTTGTCACCAAAATTATTTCACCTCCATCACCTCTTTTCTCAGAAGTTACTGATCAACCCTCTTTACCACTTACATCTCCTCCTTCTATTGTTTCCGACCCTGTTATTTTCCCTTCTCAGCCTGTTTCTGTTGAACCTGTCATTGCTACTCCACAAAGGAAATCAATTAGGCCAAAACATACACCATCTTATCTGCAGGACTATCATTGCAACATGTCATCTACTTCTTCCGCCACTCAGTCATCCACAGGTACCTTATATCCTATCTCTTCATATCTATCATATGATGCATTATCAACTCTTCATAAATCATATGTCCTTAATCTTTCCCAAGTCAGTGAACCTAAAACCTATAACCAAGCCATCAAACATGATTGTTGGAGAAATGCCATGGATCAAGAAATTGCAGCTTTAGAAAATACCAAAACTTGGGTTTTGACTGATCTACCTAATGGAAAGCAACCTATCGGATGTAAATGGGTATACAAAATAAAGAGGCATGCTGATGGGAGTATTGAACGATACAAGGCAAGACTTGTAGCCAAAGGCTACACACAACAACAAGGTTTAGATTACTTTGAGACTTTTTCACCTGTTGTCAAACTCACAACAGTAAGATTGGTTCTAGCTTTAGCAGCTTCCAAACATTGGTATTTACATCAACTAGATGTAACTAATGCCTTTTTACATGGGGATCTAGATGAAGAAGTATACATGTCTCTTCCTCTTGGTTATAAATCTGAAAAACCAGGACAAGTTTGCAAGTTGTTGAAGTCTTTATATGGACTCAAACAAGCCTCTAGACAATGGAATTACAAGTTGACAACTACTTTACTTTCTTTGGGCTACACACAATCAAAATCAGATTATTCACTTTTTGTCAAAAGTGATTCTGCTCATATTACCATCTTACTTGTTTATGTAGATGATATAGTTTTGGCAGGTGATGACATCCAGGAAATCCAAACTGTGAAGGCTCTATTGAATGCAAAGTTCAAGATTAAAGACTTAGGCCAACTCAAGTATTTTCTGGGCTTAGAAATTGCAAGATCTCAACAGGGCATTAATTTGTCACAAAGGAAGTATGCTCTAGAGTTACTAGAAGATGCAGGATTGTTGGGGTGTCAACCTGTTTCTACTCCTATACAGCCAGGCACAAAATTTTCCAAGACAGAAGGGAAACCCTATTCAGATGTGCAGGCCTATAGACGACTTCTTGGCAGGTTACTATATCTAACCAACACAAGACCAGATTTATGTTTCGCTGTTAGTACTCTCAGTCAATTTCTTTCCAATCCTTTGGAAGATCACTATGCAGCAGCAATAAGAATCCTGAGATATATCAAGAACAATCCAGGACAAGGATTATTCTTTCCCTCCAACACAGAACATGCTCTCAAGGCTTTTAGTGATTCTGATTGGGCTGCTTGCCCTGACACTAGAAGGTCTGTGACTGGTTTTAATGTGTTCTATGGTGCATCATTAATTAGCTGGAAATCCAAGAAGCAAGGTACTATATCTAGATCATCAACCGAAGCAGAATATAGAGCTTTAGCTTCCACAACATGTGAAATTCAATGGCTTCTGTATTTGCTCCATGATTTGAAACAACCTCTACCACAACTAGTTTCTCTGTTTTGTGACAATCAATCTGCTATACAAATTGCACAAAATCCAGCCATGCATGAAAGAACAAAGCATATTGAAATTGATTGTCATCTCATAAGAGATAAAGTTCAAGCTGGTGTAATTAAGCTCCTGTCCATTCCTACTTCAGCACAACTTGCAGACATTCATACTAAAGCTTTGCATCCAGCACAATTTCAATCTTTGTTGTCCAAGCTGAGCATTAAGGATATATATGCTGCAGCTTGAGGGGGATATTGGATTTAATTTATTTTCCGTTCATATCTGTGCATTTATCTTCATATATTTATATTCTATTTTTATATTTATATTCCGTTTATATATTGTTTCAAACAATTATATATATGTAAAATTGTACTCTCTTCTCATGGAATAAGAAATACAATTCCTATCCTTTCTTTTCTCATAACAACGGGTGGAATGCAATACATGAAAGACCGAACGATGTTGGGAAAAGGCCGAACGGTTATGGACAAAGACCACTATGCCGACCACCAGACTGAGTGGCCGACCACCCACCAGGCCGACCGACTACCAGACCTTTACTGTCACGTCAATTAAAAATAGTCAGGTGGCATGACAAGTGGGCTGGTCGTTAGCCATGTCAAACAAAAGTTGACGTCATCCAATTTTAAGGACTAATAGTAAGAGTTTCAAAACTATGAGAACTAAAAACGATCAAATTTTCAAGTAGGGACTAAAACCAAAATCGTGTGATACTTAAGGGACGAAAAACATATTTAACCCAATTATTTTTTCATTTAAATGTATGCATTTCTCATTAAAATTTTATTTTCCAAATTATGAACCGCTCAACATTATTCAAAAAATAAGAAAATAAAAGCTTACTAAATATTGATTTTGAAGTCCAAATGTCTTTTTATATCATTTAACCAATTTCATAATGTATTTAATCATTTTTTAAAGTAATTTAACCAACTATTTTTTTACTCAAACATTTTCATTCTTTATTAAAGTCTTGTTTCCCAAAATATAAATCACTCAAAATTATTCTAAAAAATAGTGAATTAAAATCTTAATAAACATTAATTTTGAAAAGTTGAACAAACAATGTAAGACACGTAACGAAGATTACGTAGTCAAAGAAGGGTTTTGTAAGAATATACCCTCTTTAGGGCACTCTTGAGAAAACAATCACCCTACATTTCAAGAAAACAGCATAAACAAAGATAACTAAATCCTATTATACCTACAAAGATAAGTCAGACTTGGTTATGCAGTGGACATATTTTTCATCTTTCGACATGTTATGTTCATTTATTTGACTTCTTTATAAGGATAAGTTGAAAATGTATATAAATGTGTTGAACCAACTAAAAGGGCAATGCTTTGCTCCGTTTCTTGTCTGCTCTCAATAGCGTTAATACTCTGAAATTGGCTAGAAGTTTCTAAATAATTGGCATAAAATTAGATAGAAAGTTACATTGTACAACAGTGGATCATGATAGAAAATTTTCCTTCGAGTTGTTTTCAGGTCTTGGTTGTTTTCAAATGCATAAATCCATGATTCAACCGATGAATTATTTATAGAGGAAAATATGTAATCTCTTGCCTCCAAAAAAAGGCAACAATAAACAATTACAAACAGTAATTTTATTACACGACATGTGACAGAACTAGAATATCTTTAGCATCTCCACACGTTTCTTTATTTGGACGGCTAAGTTTGACAAGAAGAAAAAATTATCCTAACTCTGTTTTATGCATCTTTAAGCAAAACCAACACTTGCAGATAAATATACTAGAAGACTCTACACATCATTAACGGTTATAAGTTGGTTCAAGTAAAATGGTGTGCAAGCATCATTATGGTGGAAGAACTCGTCTAAAGATGTGTACTTCACGTCAGGGTAGAGCATTGAAGCTTCAAATCCAAATGAAGGCTTAATTTCATAGTTAGTGTGATCTCCCTTCACATACGCAGAGTGGCAAATTGACAGACCCATGTTGATGGGATATGAAGATTCTGCAAGATCAAGAAATTGCAATTATCAGCACAAACACACATTTAGAGGCCCTTTGTGCAATAATTTCAAGTCAACCAAAAAAATTGATTTCAGAAGTACAAGAAACAAGTTCACCACACATTTCTTTTTCAACTTGAACATGCACATAATTAATAATTATCAATTAATTAAATACGATTCACAAACCTTCAATATACTTCAAAACTTTTTCTTCCGAGACATAGACTCTTTTAAGAGTTTCATAGTGATGCTTCTCCCAGAGAGATACCAGATCATTGTACGACAAGGTGTTACCTGGTGGTCCGACATAGAGAATTTTGTTCAAGGTTCTTGGATCATCAACACTTCTAATGGTGTAAGTGGCAACATCTTCTTCCGTATTAAGAACAACTGTAAATCAAACAAAAGTTACTAGGAAGATTTATGATAGATAAACCGTGAGAAATAAAGAAAAAGGTGAATCAAACTCTTCGTATAACAACATGAAATTGGACAAAATCAAATTGAACTTAAAGTTAAACTACTTAAAAGAAAAACATGAATTACATAATTTCTATACAAACATAGACTGCTCCATCCATGCAACAGCTGTGTTTTACGTACCTTTGATGTTTCCGTCCCCAAGAATAACAACCTTATCAAGTGGTGTTTTTATCCTATGAAGTTCTGACAAAGTGGGTAGGAAGTGTCCAGTGAAAAAGTTAGCCGCAACATAGGTATGAGGAATTCCTTCAGCCTCGATGGTTCGACGAAGTTTAGCTTTTCTGTCAAACAGCTCTTGTCCTTCATTTACAGTATGAGTTTGATCCACATCATTTCCAAACTCCGAAGGAAAGAACCTCTGCAAACGTATAATTATATCAGAATACAACAATAGTTTCTTTAACAACAATAGTTGCATGAAAAAAACAACAGTAAATTTGGAGGTACCTTAACATTTCCGGCTTCCTTAATAGCAGAAATGATGTTATATTGATCTTGTAACTGCCTGTGACTCACCATAGATATCACCACATCCACCTTCTTTATCGCCTTAACCAAACTCTGGTGGTCATTAATATCTCCCTGTGTATAGAAGAACACGTTCAACAACTAATTAATGAGAGAAGTTTGCCAAAAAACAAACATAGGAGAACAACCTCTGAAAAAGATGTAGCATTTTCCTAGAAAACATATTAGCGTACCAAAAGCAGGTTGACACCCAAGGTTTTGAATGTTTGAATGATGGATGATTTTGATGAATCAGAAAGAGTGGACTCTCGAACCAGGGCAAAGGTGGAGTGACCAGCTTTAACACTTGCTTCCACCATGAATTTTCCGACGAACCCTGTTGCTCCAATTATCAGAATCTTACTATTGTTCTCCATTGAAAATGAACAATGTCTCAGCAGAGAAAGATTAGGAAAGAGTAGAAGATTAGAGAAGAAGGAATAGATATGGCAAACTTAATTTGTTATGAAGAGCGGGCAAATGGAGTCTTTATATATAAATAGGTTGCCTTGCTCCCTTATCATGTTTCTTCTTTTAAATATAACATCATATTTTAACAATTTTTTTTTATAATAAATTATGGGTCACTGTCTTGTTGATTTGTACATTTTAAATGCTTCAAGCACAAGCTACCATGTAAGGCTGTAAAAAAATTATAAAAAAAAATTGTTGAAAAACTTTTTCCCTAATAATAATAGTATGGTAACAAGTATTTCAATTCATTTGATCATAAAAATATAAATATATATATATTTAAAAAAAGTAAAAATTAAAGATAAATAATCGATATAAAAAATTTATATTTATCAAGCATTATTTCTTATATAAAAAATTTGATGACGACGTCTAACTTGATAATACCTTAATTCTATTATCATTTTTTAATTCTTTCTTAATTATTTATTTTAATTAGATGATATAATTATTGTTTTTTTACTCGTTAAAATATATAGTTTTTTATGATTAATATAAAAAATTATTAGAATTAATGTAAGACACCAAATAATTTTTATTATTTTAATTTAAAACATCTCGATGATAAGATACAATGCTCCGTCGCACTTATATTAAGAGTGATGATAACGATCCTTTAATCATTATAAGAAAGAAATAATGCGAAAGCTGTCAAAAAACAACCCAATATTCTTTCATTTCATATACTATTAATTAAAATAATAAAAATAATTTATCGTTTTATATTAATAAAACAAAATTAATACGTAAAAACAATAAAATAAAATAAAATAAATAAACAATTTAACAATCGCGTCGCTGAAAAACGTTTAATCACAACTACTCAATTAAAAAATATTAAAAATTTGAGTAATCTTTATATAAAAAAAATATTGAAACTAAATTAGAAATGCTCAAACAGAACAATTTAAAATCTAATTAAACTTCTAGTTTATATCAAATTTTTTAAACATTTAACTGTTGACATATTATTACTATTAACTTTTCGCGTTAAACCTCGTACTTTACATGAAAATTACTTTTTATTTTGAAACAATTAACATTATTTTAATATTGATTCTCATATATAGTTGCGTATTATTTATTTTTAATGAACACCACTTAAAAAGCATTTATTACGTATGAGTCAACATTATTCATGTTGTTCAGTTCTGACTATTGGTGATGATGGCGGCCAAATAATGTATGCATCTAGACACCAATTGAAGACGTCCACGTCATTGATAGTATTAATTTTAAGAGATATATTTAAAGAATAAAATCCTGATAAGAATTTTAGTTTTAAAGCACAATGTCTAGAAGTAGTAATTAATTTTAGGTTTAATACCCTATTTTATCTCCAGTTTCGCTCGACAATGTCAAATTAGTCCATTCTTTAAAACATGCGTCAATTACGTTCCTACTTAATAAAATTATATCAATTACGTTAATTACGTGTTATTTTTCTTTCTCTTCTATTAACGCCGTTTGTACGGATTTAACGAAAGGGATTTCATTGATATAAATTTTATTAAGTAAGGACGTAATTAATTGACGCACGTTTTAAAAGATTGACTAATTTGACATGGAACGAAATTAGGGACAAAATAGGATATTAAGCCTTAATTTTAATAACGTTATCTTAAATTTAAAGTTTGACATTTATGGTTAGTGGAATGAAAATTCTTTTTGTGTATATATTTAATGTGTAATATTATTTTCTATTGACTTAATTATATTATTTAATTATTTATTATATTCTTATTTTTTGTTATTTTTTTATTATTTATTATATTGTTTAATTATGTTCAAGTTAATATTATTTTAAGAAAAATATAGATTTACAGTTTATACTAATTTTATAAATATAATTAATACTTTTCAGATAATACTCGTTTCGTAATGACTTTTACTTTTTATTCATAAATCTTAACTTTTTTATTAACAAACTATAAAGTCCTCCACACTTAAAAAAAACAATTAAATTATCGTTAAAATCTTATTCTTTATCAAAAAAATTAAACTAAAAATTTTGTTTAGGAGTTACACTCAAGATAAAATTAATATAACTTTTTTTTTAATTTTTTAACATAATTTTAACAATTATATCATATAAGATTTCAAATTCTAAAATAGATAATACCATAAATCTGGTTCATATAAATATTAAAATAGGTTTTTTTAGATGTATCTTGTTTTTAAAACACCCATATCAAAACATCTTATTATTTTCTCCAATATCAATGATTGTATATGTAAGCTTTTTCTCATTTTTAAATATCTTCTCATTTGAACGTAAGAAATACATGTATATAGGTTTGAATTAATTGTGCTGGATCTAGAATTTGGAATGTTCTTCCCAGAAGAGTATTAACCTTAAACTTCGATTTTACAAACCAAGTTAGACATGAACACGTTGACTCAACTTTTTCAAATGCATGATGCATTCATTACGTCTATAGTCGTGTGATAGGAACAAAATACACAATTTTCTTAGTTCATAATTAAAATAAGCATTTTGATGAAAATTTTAATTTTTACTCTTTATATACAAGATAATTAATCGATTTAGTGAAATAAATATTGATATATTTAATTTTTAGTATAATAAAAAATATTACAATTTTAGTTAAAAAAACTTTAGTTTTATTATTTTTTATTAAGCACTTAATCTTTAATAATTATAATAGATGTTATTGACGGAAAAATTAATGATATGTAATTAAATTAAATGAACATTTGTTTTTTTTCTTTTTGTAAATTTATGTTTTTTTTATGGTAAACTTTTGTTTGTTGCCTTTATACATTTAAAATCTTTATTGTTTTAATTGCGTCGTCAAAAATAAACACTCGTATTAATAATTGAAAATAAATCAAATATGAATTAATTTATCTTAATTATTAGTGGAATTTAAACAAAAAAAATAAAATTAAAGTTTTTTATTAAAATTGTAATATTTTTTTTCTTATTTGAATCAATTATTTATTTATATATTGACTGCTAAATATTTTTATTTTAAAAAAATAAAATTATTTATATTATTTATTTTCTTCAACCGATTTTTTTATTTAAATAATTAGTGGTTTACTATGAATTTGTTATATTATATCATTTTAAAAGTTTATTAAGACTATTCTAAGAACCGTGTGAAAACCTGATCAAGTCTAAAGAAATTTACAATCAATTTTTTTTTAAATTCTTTTATATTCATTCTGAAGTTTTATGAAATGGTGTGTGAATTTTGAATAAAGGAAATATTAATTTATTTGATTTGTAAATACCTTGAAGAAAATGAAAAATTCAACGACAAGTATAATTCAAATATGATATAGAGGCTAAAATCAAATAGTAAAATAGAAAATAATGACATTTTATGTTCTAGAGTGACGAAAACCGACACCTTTGGTTGAGATTCAAATAAAATTGAAAACCTTCATATTAAAGAGACTAAAGCATAAGTTAAGACGAAGATTCGCATCTCAGTTTTAAAAAAATTAAAAATATATTTTTACAAAGGAACTATAGTTTAATTTTTATATACTGACAATTCAAAGATTTTTATGCTATAAAGTAATTTAAAATTATTCTAAAGGTAAATTTTAAAGTAATCATTAGAAAAATATTTATTTTTAAATCTGTACTCTTTTTTATAGACAAATATTATAAGCAAATTTTAAAAAACACGTCAACAGTGTTTTTTAAAGTTAGTCAACTTAAATTTATATAATTTAAAAAAAAATCGTACTTAATCATTCAATATAAAAGTTCGAAAACTCTTTCCAAGCTTTTATCATGGAGGAATTAAAATGAGACTTTACTTAATTATTTTTTCTAATAAACAAAAATATGGTAATATCAACTTGGAATTAAACATTGAGAAAAAAAAATTATGGATGAGATGAGCACAAAAAAGTAACTAATATTTAATGTCAGGTCATAGTTGTCTCAATAAGATGTACAAAGACAACCGTGGTGTCATTGGCACGTGCCATACTTTTCTAATATTTGAAAAACTACGTGTCTTTTGTCAAACTAAGTGGTTGGATCGAAAACATGTTTTACCGGATAATGTTCTATTTAGATCCATCATCCCTAATTAAGTTACTTTATATTTGAAAATAATATTTTATTTATTTATTGGTTCTATTAAAATTATAAAATTTCACTTTTACTCGAAATTTTAATGAATTAAAATAGTGATTTATCGTTCATTCTAATTTTAATTTCATGTTTGATAACTATTTATATTTATAGAACATGACTTTTACTGCTCTGATACTATTATTCGTGACCCTCGTCTGCGTCAATGCCAATAACTTCTAGATCATATTTGGCGTTCGATGTTACGAGAAGATGCTGAAATTTACTAAAAAATAAAAAGATTGTGAATATACGTTGAACGATAAGAACAAAATTTAAAATTTATAATATTTTTTATCAGATTACAATAAGAATGTGAATCTCATAATATACTTGGAAGTAAAAATTATAAAAACAAAAATATGAGGATTTATTTGTTTATATGACAAAAGATTTCAGAATAAGATTTTTTTTTTTCTTTAACCTTCAAATAAATGCATTATCAAATCAAGATTTTGTTTCAATTAAGAAAAGGTGTGTCAAAAGATACTCCAAAATATATATGAAGATAATAATAAATATGTAACTTAAGTATGAAAATAATAATGTTATCTATATTAGGTTTATAGATTTTTATTTAGTTAGGTTTGAGCTATATAGATAATTTTATTTTGTTAATTTGTTTCGTATTCTATTAATTTATTTATGTTTTAATTTTTTTCTAATTATAGTATATCCCTTTAATTTTAGTTGAATTCCTTATCGACATAGTGTAATTTTGTTTGAGAAGATCGTAATCATACACGACATAATCAAAATGATATCAAATATGTACTTATAATAGTTTGAGATGATATTTGATGCACATGTTAATGTGAGTTTAAACATAAAATTCAAGATTATCTCAAATTTTCAAACTAATGATTTGTGAAATTGAATAAAAGTGATAAAATAAAAAAATAAAATAAAAACAAAAAAGTAATTACTAATAAAAAATAAGAAAAACGTTTTGGTCATAATTTTTTTTAAATAATAATAAAATTTTACAAAGAAACACCTTAAAATATAATAAATATAAAAAAATTGATTTTGTAAATACATTTTCTATTTACATAATCATTTTTTTTTTGTTAAAAATTTATCACACACACACACACACACACACACACACACACACATATATAATTAGTTGTTATTAATTTATTAATATGTAAGTGTAATAAAATAAATATAACTAATAAAATAGTATAATATAATACAAATATTAAAATATAAATTACTATTAAAATAGTAACAATAAAATTAATAATAGTAAGATAATTATTAACTTAAATCATAAAAATAATAAAATTAAAATAATAATAAAAGATAATTCTTAAATAATGATAATAATAATAAAGTTATAATTTATTATTTAATTAAAAATAATTTATAATCTAATTTTATAATTTAAAAAAAATATTATATTCACAAACTTTTATAAATTTTCATAAATTTTTTCAATTATTTTCCTTTTATTTTTAATTTAATTAACTTCATTTTCCACTCCCATTTTCTTCTTTTTAACTCATTCAATTTTATCTCTTAATCTAAACAATGTCTTCAAAGTAACATTAATATAGTTGATCCATAAAAGGTAAACCGAAACTCCACAAAATGATTATTGTGATGAAAATTGTTCTAATACAGAACATGGTTGATTCTTTCTTAGAGACCAACTAAGTAAAAAGTGTTTGTTATTTTTGGTGCATATGCAATCTAGTTATAGTTCTGATGAGAGTCCAAGTATGCAATGAAAATTTTATATTAAATTAAAATAAAAATAATTAAATATTATATAAAAAAATGTACAAAGATTAAATCTTATATAGTAAAAAAAAAAAATCAACCTTCAAAATTAGGTTTTTTCTTCTTCCATCTCCATATTTGCTAGTTTCACCTTTATGGTAAAAGAATAAGATAATAAATTTGCTCTTAAACCCAATATATATGCAATTATTTCATGCTGACTATGCAAACACAAAGTAACTCGTTAGATATATAACTTTGTTATGTTAGTGTTTACAAAATGTTTTATTATGTAGGATCTTTATATTTTTAACATGACTTTTGTTAATTGAATTTTTTGATCATCATGTTACATACGTGAAGTTATGAATACTTTTAAAACATAAAGTAATAGATGTTTATGATATGAAGAGTAAACCCACAATGTATGACAAATTATCTACAATTGCAATGGAATTCAACTTGATAATCTTATATTAGTGTCTTCTAATTTATCTCATATAATAATCACAATTTACTTAATTAAAATCAAGTATATTTATAGGACTAAAGTAAAATTGAAAAAATTTATACTAAATTTGATCAAGACAAGAAAAATATTACCTCTCATATATATATATATATATATATATATATAATAACTATAGTTTAGTTTTACTCTACTGTCGATTCAAATATTTTTATACCATAAAGTAATTTAAAACAATTTTAAACAGAATTTTTAAAGTAGTTATTAGAAATAAATTTATCTTTATTCTGTACTCTTTTATACAGATAAATTTGATAAATACATTTTAAAGACCAGTCAACAGTGTCTTTTAAAATTCAGAAGAGTTGAATTACAAAAGTAATTCAAATCACATTTTAAATTGTTTAATAGGAAAGTTCGAAAACTCTGTCTAAGTTAATCATCTAATATAGGAATTAAAATCACATTTTACTAACTTATTTTTACGAATAAACAAACTTATGTGGATATCAACTTGAAGTAAAATAATTTATATTTTACATTAAGACTAAAATAATTATAAAAGAATGAACTTTAATATTAAAAAAAAGTGAAAAAAAATAATATTAAATAAATATAAAAAGTTTGTGTATATACTTGCGTCGTTGCCATAAGATGTAGAAAAGCAACTTCGATGTCTTCGCCAACCTTGGCCATCGTCTAATATTTTGAAAAAGCACGTGTGTTTTATCGGGTGAGGTTCTATTTATATTTGTTAATATTTTATTTATTAGATGTATTAAAATTACAAAATTTTATTTTTGCTCAAAAAATATATAAATTAAACATAACAACTTATCCTTTCTTTAAAAATAATAAATTGAAATGTTAAATTTGATCAGAAAAAAATTGTCTTTCCTATTTAAATTTATAATTTATATTTGATAAAGATCTATATTTATAGAACACATGACTTTTTGCCTGTTCAAATATTATTATTTTAATCCTTGAAAATGGATTTTGTGACCATACATGTCTGCGTCAAATTTCTTTCCACCAGCTTTTTAGTCCATGTTCTAAATTTGACGTTGAAATATTTTAGGAAATATTTTCGCAATTTGGTCAAAAAGAAAAGCAACACTCAATTATAAGTTTAACCAATTTATTACTAAATATGTAACCTGCTTGAATTTTTTTGGAGCAATCCAGCAGAAGTAATGTTTATTTTGTTTTTGGTCCTTGTGCAATTATCAAAATAGTGCATACTTTTTAATTACCGGGCAAATTTCATAAAAATTATGAAAAGGGAAGAGCGATTCTTCCTGTAACTCATTGATATCATCCTGCACCTTTTTTTTTTATTTACAACTTTATCCTTTTAAGAAAAATTCTTTTATTTTGAGAAAGTTGACCAATTTAATTAAATTGGAACAACAGCTCTACACCTCTTCTTCACAGAGTTCAACCTTACCGTATTTCTGAATATTTTGTAAACCCTACACCCCTTCCTTCCTTCCTTCCTCTTCCTTGGCGCATTTTATTTCAAGCTCACATTTCTTTTTCCTCTCACACTCCTCCCCTCCTCCCTCATCACCAACTTCATTTGTTTTTAGTGGTTTTCACTTCCTTTCTTACTATCTGATTTGGTGGTTGTGTGGCTGTGTGGTGTTTAGTGCAACCGTGTAGATCTTCTTCTTCTTAGAGAGTTAACTTCAAGCTTTGGACAGATTTCCTTAAGGTCACTGTATGATATATCAGAGTGTATGATGCGTTGATCTGTGCTTGTTTCGTTTTGGATCTCTCTGTTTCGTTTTTTATCTGAGGGAAGAAATTGGGACCTTAACCACACTTGGAATTGCGAATCAGGCTCCGTCGCACATGGAATTGCGGTCGTCGCACGTGGAAGTACGGCTGGGAGGGATGAGAACCGCACTTGGAGCTGTTGTTGACGGGTCGCCCCAGTTGAACCTGCAGTTGGCGACACTTTTGCATGTAGTCGCACTTGGAATTGCGGATGAGGCTAGCCGCACTTCGACCAGTGCGATGGCCGCCCTTGGAGCTACTGCTTGTTTTAGGGTTTCTTTTATTACTTTATTTTCTTTTATTATATTTAATTAAATTTGTATTTAATTTGTTTTAAATTTATAAATTGTATTTCCTTATATTATTTATTGTTTAGTATTTTTGATATTTTTTTTATAGTATTAAATTTGTTTAAAAAATATATGTATGAAATATTATGTTAGTATATTTAATTTATTTTGGTTAATATTTTATATAGTTTTTTATAATATTATATATTCTGTACATTTTATTTTTATGTTATATTTTATGATTAAATAATATTTAATGTTTTTGGAATATCTTTTCATTTTTTGATTTGTTTGTTATTTTATTTTAAAGTTAAAAAATAAGAAGAGGGAAAGGGTGCATGTATGACAGCATATGAGATTTACGTTTGCTGGTAGCTACGAAATCATTAACTCATTATTAATTTTTATTTTACTTTAATCAAATGAAAGATAAATATATAAAATGGGAGGTGCAAGAGGAAACAGGTGAGATGCAAGTAGCATTACTCTCTGGACTTTCGTCTGTAATTCTAACAAGGACACAGTTAGAATAATAGAAAAATATGAAAGTGTAGGGTGAGATTAGTTAGGTGCAGGAGGAGAGAAGCACTCAAAAGGAAGTCGTCTGACTTTTTCTACTGTGAAATTATCACAACTTAATACAACTTTTTTTTTTAACTCAGTTTTATTTTTTGTTTTTTAATTTTCTTTGTGGTAGAGTATTATTAACCTGATTCAATTGTTTATATAATTCATTTTCGATAAAGCATTAAAAACAATTAATAATTAATTTTTTTGTATATTTAATAGAATAATCTTAAATTTTGAGATACAAAAAATTGGTAGAATTTTTTTTCAAAGACTTGTAAATTTTTATAGGTTGAATTGAGACGTTTTATGTATGAAAGTTACTGGAATTTTTGCAAGGAGCACTCAAGCCAATCCTAAATCGGATTGAGTTTCCTAAATTTCAAAAAATATATCATTTGATGCTATATATTTTTATTTTTATTTTTTTACTATTTATTTATCTCATTTTCTACATTTTAGTCTTTTAGTTGATATACATATACTTGTCCAAAAATTGTAACAAATTTTGTGATAAATATTTACATTTAAGATATTTCATACATGTGTACAATTTTTCACTTCCTGATTTTGTTAATTTATATTAAAATATTACATAATTGGAGTTATGATAATAAACAAAAGTCAAGGATAAATTCTCTCTAAACTCTCTCTAAAGTTAAACGTTATCTTCTTTGTCCAATATTCATATGTGAAGAACTCTATATAGTAATTTCTAAATGAAAATAGAAATATAACCAAACAATTACAAATGTGATTTACAAAGAAATATTTGAAAATTTTTAATAAGAGGTATACGAATAAGTCTTACATTATTTTTTATTATTTATGAAGTATTGTATTTTTGTGTTTTTCAAATCCCATTTTAAATAATAAGGTTTATCTCTTCTATATATGCGTATGATAGTGGACTTCTGTTCAATGAATTTGAAAAAGCAATTGTGCATAGATATTAGACAAAGAATCATTACTGCCATTAATGCTTTGAACATTTTAGATGTTTAATATTGTTGTATTGAAAAGAAACATAATAAGTTAATGTCACTTATTTAAACTCATACTTATCATTATTATTTAAAGTATAATATTTATTTTTAACTTCTTGATTTAATTGTTATTGTTATAGAAAATAAAATACATTTGTGTAAAACATAATCCTATGTTTGCACTCCATAAAAGTGGCTGAGGCGATGTTGTCGAAGGTTGAGTTAGAAGAGAGATACAGGGAAAGAAATTGGCGTTGCATGGTGGAGGAAGGCAGAGAGAAAAAATTAGGTCAAAATTAGAAATCCATAAAGGCAATTTTAACATTTCATGCATTAAATGGCGGTGCAGGAACAAAAAAGGGAAGTGTAGGAAGAAACAGTACCAATCGTACTTCAACCATTAAAATTGAGTCCAGAGTTTGACCCATGTTAAAAGATCTGTTTTTCCTAGGTCCAATAGTGTTCGGTCTGCACTTCCAAGAATTTCATCCTACACCCCCAGTTTCCACAAATATCCTGTAATTCCCTGTATCAATTATTACTAAATGCAACCTATATTAGGGAAAAGACTAAACTACCTTTTTACATATATCATACGACCACTGTCATTATCATTTGGGTGTTACTCCCTCCACCCCCACACGTCTCTTCCTCCACCTCCCCAATTTTCTAAAATGCCAATTATATCCTTCTAAAATGACAATTATATCCTCAAAAGTTAAAATTTTTTATTTTTATTATTTTAATATTTTAATTTATTTAAAACTTCTGATTTACTTTCCTCTGCACCTCTTCCTCTCTTCCATTTTCGTTTACCTTTCTCTCTTCCGTTAAGCTTCTTCTCCACCTATAACAAATTCATATTTTAACAAATTCATATTTTAACAAAATTATTACGTTTAAAAACTAACCATATATAACATTTAAAATTATAAATTTAAATATAAATTACTGTAAATAAAATAAACAAATAAAATAAAAACGAAACGTAAAAGGAACACTGCCTCTGGACGGATGACATCCTTCAACGGATGTCAACATCCGTTGAAGGCAAAACGGATGTCGACATCCGTTTTGCCTTCAACGGATGTCGACATCCGTTTTGCCTTAAACGGATGTTGACATCCGTTGAAGGATGTCATCCGTCCATAGGCAGTGTTCCTTTTACGTTTAGGGTTTAGGGTTTAGGGTTTAGGGTTTAGGGTTTAGGATTATTGGAAGGATTATGACTACGTACCTGGAGAGGAACCACGACAAGGACACTACACCATAAACGCACTGCACCACGTACTGCACCGAGAACAAGAAGAAGATTGTTTGATAATTCTTTTCACGATCACCAAGCTTTGTAGAAAAATATTTTACTCATACAAGAAACTACGTAGGTTATCAGTGAAATATGTTATAAATGAAAAAAATTAAAAAACAATAATTTTAAAAATAAAATTTTACTGAGGGGCAAAATAGTAAAGGAAAGGTGGAGGAAGGGGCAAAATAGTAAAGGGGAGGTGGAGGAAGAGATGTGTGGGGGTGGAGGGAGCAACACCCTTATCATTTTCGTTGTCACTGCAGCGGAAGAAGAGAGAATAAAATTTTTCTAAAAAACTTATTTCAAAAAGTGCTGTATATAGTTTGAAAAGCTTATTTCAAAAGTACTATTATAGAAAACTTATTTCATGACACGTTTCATGTTTTCTGAAAATCATATTATAAAAATCTTATTCTAAAAATTCTGATTTTTTTATTTTAAAATTGTATGAATATTTGCTTATTTTTAACTCATTATGCATATTTTTAATTTTTGTACATTGTTAAATATATTAGATTTTAATTAATGTTTTGTTGTTGTGTCTATAAATGTTTAATTCTATAGATTTTAAGATTTTGTTAAACTTTTATAACATTTTATTTGCTATTATTAATATTTTAAAATTTAATATATCCCTTATTAAAAGTTATTTTTATTTAATTTTTTATTATTATTATTTTATATATCCCTTATATAAAATGTTATATAAATAGTTAAATAGGAAAAAATGACACTAAACTATGAAAAGGGTGTTGCTCCCTCCACCACCACACCTTTCTCCCTCCACCTCCCCAATTTTTTTTAATTCCAATTATATCCTTAAATTAAAATTTTTTACTTTTACTATTTTAATTTATTTCAAACCTAGTTTTCCTTACATTATTAAAATATATTCAAAAATAATAAATCAAAACATTTAAATTAAATTATTAAAATATTTCAAAAATAAAGAATAAACTAATAAAACAAACCCTAAAATTAAAAATGTAACCTTTGACATCCTTCAACGGATGTCAACATCCGTTTAAGGAAAAAACGGATGTCAACATCCGTTTAAGGAAAAAAACGGATGTCGACATCCGTTTTTTCCTTAAACGGATGTTGACATCCGTTGAAGGATGTTGACATCCGTTGAAGGATTTTGACATCCGTTGAAGGATTTTGACATCCGTTGAAGGATTTTGACATCCGGGATTTTGACATCCGTTGAAGGATTTTGACATCCGTTGAATGATGTCACCTCCGTTTAAAGGTTACGTTTTTTTATTTTAGGGTTTTATTTGAAGGTTTATTCGAATACGCACCTTGAGAAAGCAACACACTGCACCACGAGAGCGACACTGCACCACGAGAGAGACTGCTTGATAATTCTTTCCATCACCACCCTTTACAACTTGTAGTATCTCACAGCGACAAAAGAAAGAGATGAAGAAATATAATGTTAAAATAAAAGAAAAGTATTTTACTCATATACGAAGAACTAAAATAGGTTATTAGTGAAATAGGTTGTGAATGGGTAAAATTAAAAAATAACCCTAAAAATAAAATTTTAGTTAGGGACAAAATAGTAAAGGGGAGGTGGAGGGAGAAAGGTGTGGTGGTGGAGGGAGCAACACCCCTATGAAAAATATTATACATTATATTAATTTGTACATACATCCTATTGGGATTGGTCTCTATTGCTATCACGCCAAAGTCGCATTTTGATGAATTTAGTCGCATGTTGTATCAACGTATCTAGCTAAATACTTCCTTAAGATCGTCCATATGCTATCTGATAGACTATTATATTCTCAACACACACCTCCATACAATTGTTTATCTTTTCATGGAAAATCTTATTCATAAGTCATTCATATGTTAAATTGTTGGAAGTGTTTTTCTACCATATTTTGACGTGTCATGAAAGTGAATGGTAAGAATTATTTTCTTGAAAAAGAAAAAAAAAACCATTACAAATTAAAAAAACTAAAAATAGTTTAAAATAATTAATTAAAAATGCTGAGATTAAATTTTAGTTACTTTAAGAAATTAAAAAATTAAGAATGAATAAAATTTATTTTGTAATATTATTTTTTTTAATATAATTTAGAATAAATTTGTCATCATAATAACTAAACATATACCCAAAACAGTTCATAACACTTTCTTTATTTAATCTCTATTTTCACATTTCATTTCAATTAATCTTTATATTTTTCCTAACCAGTTGTCAAAAAGATTCACTATACAATAGAATAAGAAATTTGATTAAAGTAAAAATTGTATAATCTATAAATCTACCGACCATATATAGATATATTATTCGTTTTTTTTTTGTTTTTTACAATAATCCAAGAATAAATAGCACTATGTATATTCTTGTTAAAAGTGGTAATGGTATGCATTTTACTCGTAAAGGTTTAAATGCCATTCAACCCCCTTTGCATAAATGACTCCCCAACATTTATTTTACAAATTCCACATCCTTGTGTGAGTATTCTTTTAACTAGATTTACTATTATTATTAATAATAATAATAATAATAATAATAATAATAATGTTTGGTTTAGTTTGGCAGAAAGAAAGGTTTAAAAAACAGTGGAAGGTTGCCATCAAGCCTAAATGTATAATGGATTAGGTGCCTGGTCACACACGTGACATCGCGATCAAGCTCTTTTTCATTTTTTTTAATCAGTTATATATATATATATATATATATATATATATATATATATATACTACATTAAACGTGCAAGTGACTGAAGTTAACAGCCACTAATATGATGTTATTTATTCTACGGAGTAGTATACAACAAATATATGTTATGTACTTAGAAAAAATCTCCATAAAGTTCTCCGGCCTGAGCCAATCCAACAAAATCAAATGGATAATCTCGTTTACATCTCCATCTTCGGATTGCTAGTTTCGACTACACCTGCAGATACATAAAACCATCTTTAAAACAATTCATCATCCAAACAACTAAGAACAATCTCGAAAAGTATCAAAACAACTTGTTATATATAGCAATTAGCATTGATCTATGAAATGTTATTGAGCAGGCTGCAAAGAACTTTGCCACCACTCTGTAGGTGTGAATGTTGTGGGAAAGTGATGTAAGAAACAAATAAAAGAGACAACTGGCTTGATGGCTGAATGATTAAAATACCCTTTTAAAAAATTTCTTCATTTTGATAAAAAAAAGGACTTATCAATGTCTGTGGGACTCTCGTGTCTCGATCACCCATTAAAATCCACTCTGCTGTGCTTCTACTTTCTACTTTAAGGATATCAGGCTTAGAAAAAAAACAGTGATTTGACAAGTCATAAATTTGTAGCTACCTGTAAATGGCTGAGAAGGAAAAGATGCTGCTCCCGCTCTCCCTTGATCAAAAGCAACGTTGTAAAGGCTTTGAAAATCACCATCCCAATTGGAAGAGGGTAGAATTTGCTGCAGTGCACGTATTTATTAGACACTACAAGAGTAATCATTACAGAACAAGAACAACACTACATAAGGGAAACCTACAGTGAAACAGGACGAGTCAACAAACGCTTCGGGCAAAGGTACATGTGTAGTACTGATGTTCCTTCGAAGTCCCATATTAGAAGGGCTCATCCCCACGTTATTTATTAATCCACCACAACACGATACAAGTTGCTGTGTCGAATTCAACTGAACATACGAGGGATTGTTACACATACTCATATCTGATACCATCCCAATGTTGGGTAAACCTTGACCACATGAAGGAAACGCCTGTGGGAATCAAACATAGAGAGTTATGTCATAAACATAATTTCTTATGCAAGTTCTAATTAAATTCCAATATTCTGGACATAATCCAAGGTTTTCAAGTAAAGTCTCCTAGTATATATGCTGTATTTGTGATTATTTGTCATTTTCCGAATATCAAAACATATGTCAAGAATAGCTGTTACCGTATTGAATCCAGCTAAAAGGAGAAAAAAGTTGAGTCATGTGCATACCTCTCTGGCAAACAGTTCGTCAATGCTTGGATTTACAGCCGCTAATTTCATTGATAGGAACTGCATGCAGTGATAAACATTATAAAATAAGTCACGCGGACTTTAATTCAAGTGTCCTTAGACTTGGAAGCATAAAAAATTCAACATATTCCAACATGAACAGTGAAGAGCCTAATTAATTTCAGAGGGACCGACAAACTCTAACCTCGACTTGTCGTTGAAGAGACTGAACATAATTAATGATTTCATCAAGCATTCCAGCTTTCCCTGCAATTTTGTTGCAACCCGGAACCAAATCTTGCAAATACTTCATTCTCTCACTAATTTTCTCCCTTCTGACCTGCATCAAACAAAACAAAACGCTCGCATTAAACAAGCACAAATAGAATCAAAACGCGTCGTTTAATATGGTAGTTGGTTTTGCTTCTTCTTTTTTTCACTCACTCTTTCAGCTAAGCTATGACTATCAGTGGCTTGACCACGACGCGCTCGGACATGAATGTACTCCCGCTTCTGGTTCTGAACCTCGGAGCCTTTCGAATTATTCTTCGAAGAATCCGCAGATGTTTCTCTGTTGTTCTTATTTGCGTTGGATTTGCCGTTTCTATTGCTGGTTTGGTTTGTCACTCGGGATTCTCCTTCCTCACCACTTACTTTGACTCTCTTGTCCTTGTTATCACTCTCCGCAGCAACCTAAACAAAATCGAAAAAAAAACGTCACGGTTGCCTTACCATAGTCCACACCACACCGAATCTATATAATCCTCTATCAGCATTCCCTAGTACCTTGTAGTTCAGCGCCTTCCTCTTCTTATCGTTTTCCTTGGGTAAAAAACCGGAAGAGGATCCGAATCCGGTGTCCAATTCGGGGCAGAGACCCGGGTCGGGTTTGAGAGAATGAGCCAACACCTGAGAGAGCGCGGAATCATCACGTTCACGCGCCATGACCAAGCCCTGGCTCTGAGGAAGATTGTTGGAAGAAGAAGAGAAAACGAGGTTAACGTGAAACTCCGTTGCGGAATAGTAAGGTGGGTGATTGTCGTGATGGTGGTGTTGCCACTTCGTGGTTGCTTCCCTTTGTCTTTCCAACACTGTCATGTCCGAACAACTGGCTCCTAGATTCCCCGAACCGTTCAGACAATGCAACATGTTGAGGTTGTTAAGGTTATTCGTTATTCCTAAGGATTAGGCACCGCTACGTTGTTGGGCTAGGAGTGGATCCGAAAGTACGCGCCACGCGGTGTGTGTGGAAAACAAAAAGAAAAAACGACGTAGGGTCACGGGGAAGTTGAGTACACGGTGTGGGAGAAACACTGGAATAGTGTTAAGGAAGTGCAGAGAGATAGGGTGGGTATATATAAACGGAGGGAAATTAATTTCTCTATTTATTTATTTTATTTCAATAATACTAATAACTAATACAAGGAAATAAAAATATGACCGGAATAATTAAGATAGAGAGAGTGGGACATAAGGTCTATTGATGTAACCATAACCGAGGCTGTGGCCTTGGGGTCCACTGATATGACCGCCACGTGGGCGTGTCCAACGCTTCGAAACGGCAGTGTTTTTTCTTTTCTTTTTTCCCTTTCTTCTCTCAACTAATCAACTTTCTAATTAATTAAACTGTACAATAACAGTACTTTCATAATGATGGTTTCTTTCTAATCTCTTCTATTAGTACTTCTGGTGGTTGTATGGTCAAAGAATGTATGATTTGCATCTCGCTTCAAACATACAGGCAAATAAAAAATTGAATTCAAGCATAAATTACACAGAATTATGTGTCTTCATGTTATTTAAATTGGATATAGAAACAGTAAATAAACTATCGTTTTTAGTTTATTCCGGTGGATAAGAATGTACCTAAAAAAAGAGCAATAGATGAGAGAAAGTTCTAGCATGTTGAATTATGGATAGGTCATAGAGGTCTATTCGAACCAGTTACTTATGTTTGATAAACAAAACCATATAATCTAATAATATTTGAGGTTCCACTTTAAGGAAAGGGATTGATGGGTGTCTGCATAATTGAGCACATGCTTAGTTGTTAAACATGAGAGATTTTTTTTGTTTTAGTGGGTTTTGAGGATGTTTAGTTATTGTAATGGGACAAATTAAGCAGTGAAAATAATGTTAAGGATAGGTGAGTTGTTGGTAAAATGTGAGGAGAATGTTTAGCAAGAGTGTCATTTCGAAGCAGGCAGTTGACATTAACAGCATTGTCTAAATCATGCTTTGCTTGCAAATTTATGCTGCGATTTGAAGCTTGAAGCAATAGCGGAAGGTAAAGGTGAGGAACAAGTCCAGAGAGGATGAAGGCAACTTCCATTATGACGAAATGGGTCCTCTTTTGAAAATCTCTCTAACTTTATTTTTGGTTCATGTCTCTTTCATCTCTATCTCTCTACCTATGTACCATTTGCATACATACACTTCAAAATGGGTCCTCCATCTCAATCTCATTTCCTCTATCATATCACCTTTTTTTGTGGTTTACATCAACACAATACTATTGTTTTTCTATACTCACTCTTTCTTTTTTTAGTTCCTCAAGTGCTTTCCATCTTTTTTATATTCTCTATTCTCTTTCACTAACTCTCCCCATACACTGCATTTATATCATCAACCCAACCTTATTACACTCTCTATAGCTTCAAATGTTTTGGTTTCATCACACCTCATTAGAGTTTTCTTTCTCCAACTAATGTGTCAATGATGAAAAACATCACTACCTTAACTTGTTTTTCATGCAACAAAAAGTTCTACCACCACACACTTCCTTGCATTCAGCCAAATTCACTTCTTAATCCATCTTTTCAATAATTTAAAATTATTTAGTATGCGAGTTTTGTGATCTTAAAATTTGAACAAGTAATTAGATTTATAGAAGAGGATGTTCACTGAAGATACAACACTAATAAAATATGAGTTCAATCACATAAATAATTGATATCATTCTCTATCCAAAACTTTAAGACAATAATTAATGATTTTTACCTTTATATATATTGCTTCTTTTGTCATTTTTATCAAAAATAAGATTTGAATTATCAATACAAGTTTCCTTAATCTAAATTTTCATTCACATAAAACAAATAAATCCTATAGTTTTAATTATTTACGAGTCAAAATAAAAATAAATCCTTAATGTTTTTTTAATGGATGGAACAAAAAAATATGAGAAGAATTTTAGATAAATAATTATATATTATCACAAGATAAATAATCTTGAACCTAAAATGTTTTAAGACAAACACTTAAAAATCTTTTGACTGACATAAAATTCACAAGATCTCATTGCTGGCACCTACTAATAAATTGGGAAAATGATTGGAAAGGATTCTTATCTTATCCAAGTTATATGTGTTCGAAAACAATAATTGGGAAAAGGAGAGATGGCATATGAGGAAGCATTGAAAGAGAGCAGCAGATCCGATGTATATGGAATCCTTGTTCTTTCTCCAATCCCTATTCCTTGTCAATTTATTTTACTATTTTTTTTTCATATTTTAAAGAAAGTAAATATGTTTTTTCCATTTAATTTGTTAGAAAGTATTCATAAAAATATAAATATAGGCCAGAAAGTAAGAGAGAGGGTGAATTTTTGAGACTATTTATGTTGCTATGCATTGATGAACTTGGCCACTTGCAAGCTTAAAATGATGATCATACAGGTAGATGCTATGGGCTTCCTTCTCTTATTTAATGCAGAGACATGTTCAACTCCTTTGCCAAACAAGCTCTCTCTATAGACTTTTTTTTTATAGACTTTTTTAATCATAAAAAATATTGTTTGAAAAAATATAAATTCTATAATTAACAAAGTTATGAGAGTAAAGAAATTATTGAATATTACAAGCAAGAAATTTATGGATGAAATAAGTAAAAAAGGCAATGCATCTTTGTAGAATAGCTGGTTGTTGCCTCTTCTTTGTTGAGTTAATTTGTTTTAACATAATACAAAATAATACTCCAAGAGTTACATAACTTGAAATAAATTATAAATAATTTTGAGTAAAAAGTTTATAAATAGAATGAAGTAGAAAATATGACTACTTTAAAGTATTTCTAATTATTGTGACTTGATTTGATTTAGTTCTTTGCTCCACAACATAATGCAAAAGAATGCTTAAAAAGGTCAAATAAATTAGAAATTCTTCACTATAATAAAACTATCATATATATATATATATATATATATATATATATATATATATATATATATATATATATATATATATATATAAATTTCGAGTAAATAGACATATGAATTGAGCTTTTTCTGCTGGTGTGAAGAAGATAAAAAGATGAAGTATTTTTAAAGGCTTCATGGTTATGGCCACTATTTAACTTATCTCTTCTTCATGATGAAAAAGAATTCAAAAAATTAAATAAATTGAAAATTCTTCCAATTAACAAAATTATAAAAAGAAATACAAATTCTTTGGGTTAGAGAATTATGAATGAATAAATTATTTCAACCAGCAAATTTATTTTAAAAAATATATAAAAAAATAGCATATATTCAGGACTGTTCTTTCTTGAGTTAGTTCATATTTGCTCCATGATATACAAAAGAATTATCGAAAAATAAACTAAATTGATATTTTTTCTAAGAATTAATAGCAAAAAATACTGATGAAAACTTTTTCAAAGCAACAAAATTATGTAAAACAATTCTACAAGTTACAAAAATTATGAATAGATAATTTATAAACTAATTTAAGTAAAAAATTTATTTAAAGAAAATAGAAAAATACCATACTTTAACTATTTTTAATGAATAATTAGTATTTACATATCAATTTATTATCACATTACATTTTTAATTTTTAATAGAAAATAATTAGTATTTTTAATTTATTATCACATTACATATCAATTTATTATCACATTACATATCACATTACTATCATTCGAAATACTAATTGTATTAATGATATGTAAAACTATCATTAATACAATCATTAATTTATTATCACATTACCTTTAACTATTTTTAATGAATAATTTAAATAAATTGATATGTAAATACTAATACTTTTTTGCATCAGTAATATAAATTTTTTTAAAATTTAGATTAAATACTTTCAACAAATTAACTCATAAACATATAATTTTTTAGATTTTTTTCTTCTTCTTATGAATGGAAGTTGAAAATGTTGAAGTAAGTCTTATCCGTTTTATTTTTATTAGTGAAAATATATATACTATGGACACGTTCGCTTTTTTAATAATAATAAAAATAAGATAAATATTAATAAAATTTATTATAACATTATTATTTATTTATTTAATATATAAATTTTTATAATAAATAGTTGTTTTAATTTAAAAATAAATAAATTAAAAAAAACAGTTAAATCTATTAAAATAAAATTAGAAAATTAATTATTTTAATTTAAAAAATATTACTTATTCCTTATATAATGTACATTAAACGAATATAATAGCATCTGCATACGAGCTTGCCTGTAACCATTACATTCTATTCTATTCTCCATCTTTTTTCCTTTGGACCCATTACACATGGAATATATAAAATGAACAATGCCCACCAATTCAAACACCATAATATAGTTGCTGCCAACTGTGAGTAAACTAGTATCTTTACTTTTTTAAAAAATAAAATATATTTATCAATATATAATAAGAATTTCATATAACGGTATATTTTAAATTAAATGATAATTTTATTATTATTTTTATTGTAAAAATGTATCTAAATTATTTATATATATTTTTAGTAGAATGTCATTTCTTATATAATTGACAGAGCATTAAGCGGTAGTTTTTACCGTTGAGCGTCAATTTGTGTCGTTGAAAAAGACCCCTGAAAGTGTAGTGTTAAGTGATTCTCCTTATTATTGAGTGATAGTATGTGGTGTGTTCTAATATATTATGTGCTTCATATTTTTGTTTTACTTGTTAATATTATTGATGTTCGTGATTATAAGGGAAGCTATATAATTGATAATGTAAAGGTTGTAGTATATATATATATATATATATATATATATATATATATATATATAGTTGTTATGATGTAAAGGGAATTCTATGGGTGAAATTCTAATGTAGTGTTTCTTTAATGTAATGTATGGATTCAAGTAAGGATATGTCTTGACACTTTAATAATCATTCATACTCACAGAATAAAACGCATTGACAATGACTTTACATAGCATTGGAGGCCACCAAGTGCATATCTAGTGAATTTGATATCAACCATGTATCTAGATAATTGAGTGTAGAATGTTTGTAATGTGTTTCATTCTTCATGACTAGTTGAATTATATGCCTATATTTGAAATATGTTTTACTTGCTATAAGTATGTTCTTTTTATACATTGGCTTACTCTCTCTCGTGTTTATGCTTCGTGTGTTTTGTTGTTATTATTTTGCAATGATAATCAATATTTGGTGTGAATAGATGAGAAAATAATCATTGATCTTAAAATGAAGACAATGATGTGGCTATCTAGTTTTAGATTAGTTTTAGATTAGTTTTTGATTTTTTCATTCCTTCTTGAAAAATTATGTTATTCTAATTTTTTTTGTATGAAATGTTTTAGATTGTATATGAATTTATTTTAGTTACAACATTACGTTACGAAAAAAATTGTAATCAAGTAATTTTATACACTATTTATGTTTATTTGATAGCAAATATATAATATCTTATATCATAATTTAACACTATTCATTGGAATATTACATATCTTACTTGCATGAGTTAATAATTTACTCACCTCATTGTCTTCGTATTAGTAAATAAATTATGAATGTTAAATTTGTTAAATAAAAAAGAAATAGATTGTGATCACCATGAAACAAGTTTACCCTAATTTAAATTTTTTTAGTAAATTTTTATATTATTTCTGTTATATTTTTTAAGATGTATTATTTTAATATTATAAATATTTCAAAATCGATTTATTTTAAAGACAGTACAATAAAAATAATTAATAAAAAAAATCTTCATTCATGAGAGGAAACATGAAATTGGATCACCTTGAAGTATTAACATCTCATAGAAGATGCCAATGGACTTACCTGTGAATTTTTTTTATTGAAAATTGGATTTTTGACAATATGTCAAGTTGCTCCAATATCACATTAGATTTTATTCAGATTGGGAAACACCAAGAAAAGATCAAATGTAGCTTACACATAATGTTTGTCATTATTAATTAAGCGTCTAAAATACAAGCTTAGATTATTCATGTTACGTATATCCAACCCAAAAATATTAAAACAAATTGAATTTGAAGTTTAGATTAATTTAATGGGATCAAATTTATATTAAGATTGACTTCCTAAATTAACTTCCGGAAGGTGTGTAATTTTGGAAAAGAGATACAGAAAGGAGGGTACACAGTAAATCTAGGGATATAAATATAAACTCCCATCTTGTGATGAGTGGTGAAGTTGTTCATGGACAGAAAAAGTCTGGGCTTAGACCCAATTTTTTATGGGCCTGGAAACCATGTCTGGCCCACTAAAACAAATGAAGCTATAACAAAGATTCTTTTCATCAAGCAGTAATTATAAGAAAACATTGAATCCTATGAAGCTGTGCCAATACCATGTCTCTAAAATTCAGTTTTTTTCTTTTACTGCTATGGCTTTCATTCAATATTTTAAAGAAAAGTGATGTTAAAGACATTGAATTAAAATTGATTATTATTTATATTAACTTTTGTAAATAGCATATTTTAATTGGAACAATAAAAAAAGGGGGGAAAATGTTAGCTTTGTAGTGTAGAATCAATCCCTGCCCCTTGCATTGAAGTGTCAACACCTATTGTTTGCACCAAAATCAAGTGGCACGACTGAACTTTCATGTCTCAACCTTCGCATCTTCTGGAAAAGCACCATATCTCGAGGAATCAATTTGAACCTTCGATACATTATCAAACCTTCACACTTTTCTATATCTTTTTATTTCACACCCACCTCCTTCCTCTTTTTTCACTATCTTAGTTTCAAATTCGGATTCTTTACTACATTGTTTATGTTCTTGTCTTATTCTTTTATTATTTCTTCAAAATATATTAAAAAGTTATAATATATTAGAATAAGTGCATTTTGAAAATACAACACATCAATTTAAAGATAATACAGATTTAATATATAAATGTTCTTATTCTATCCGATAAACAAACTAAACAACATGATTAAGTCTCTTTATAATAAGCAATTCGAACTTACATCTATTAGACAATATTCTTACATCATAACTAATATAAACAATTAGTTTGATTATTATATATATTTAAAGTAAATATTATTCGGAAACATAAGTTTATTGTCTATATTTATCTCATGAATATATTATTATTTTTCAAATAATACTTACTTAATAATAATTCATTCTCATTATATTTATTAATATCTTAAACTCTTTAAGTAATTATTAGAGAGTCTTTCAAAGATTGATCTTTCTCTCTAAGCAGCGAAGAATTTTATTCTGACCAACAAGAATTCTCAAGTCACCATTAAAATCTTACCATCTATCGATAAGTTCATGTTCAAAATTCAAATAAAATTAGAATAAATTTATAAGTATAAGTTATACTTAAAATCTATTATATTATATTTGAAATGATATATTTAAATATTATTTTACATGTTAATTTTATAAGTTTGTGTTACGTTTAAAATATATTTTTTAAAATAACATCAAAATAAACTAAAATTTATTATTTATTAGATGGACTGTTAATTTCTAGTGTCACCGTTCATAAAACCAACTTCTCTTTACAAAAAACAATTTTAACCTATGAAGGAAAAGGTACGTGAACCAATATGATTCTAATTGGTTGGTTCCCAAAATTGAAAAACCTTTATCTACTTATCTCCATTACGCCCTCAAGGTATAAAGAACACCATCTCTCTTTTTCAATTGCTCTATCTCTTTAAGATTCTCTGAAATTTAGCTTGAGATTTCAGGGACCAGTGTGAGTGGTGAACTACAAAGTTCCTTTTTGTGACATTAAATACCCCAATAATCTTGGACCATGGCTTTTGCCTAGCAACGTAAACTCTCACGATTCACTTAACTCAACCTACATTCTACAAAAATTAGACCTTCAGGACCACTCTCTCCACTGTATTAGTGTATATAGTTCCATTAAAGGGAATTAATGATTCTTGGATATAACTTTTCCAAGGTTTACGTCACAAAAAGTGCTTCGTGGGTTGGCTATGACCAGAGGATTTAGAGAACACCAGAAAATAAAAGGTTAGTGAATTACCTTTTCTGACTCCTTCATCACCAAAACATTATGGTTATCTTTGTATAAAAGCTGCAACTTCCTTTTTGTTTGGCAAATTTCAATGTTTATTTACAAATTGTAATGCACAAAGGACAAAAAATGTTATATATCTTGATAGTAAAAGTGCTTATGAGTTAAAAACTATATATGTAAAATTGTGTTTGGATGAGTGTTAAAGGAAGAAGTTGTATGAAGCATGATGAATGCTGAGAATAGAATAGAGCAAGCCAAAAATATTTGAAGGCAAAAACACATAGCTGATGAGTCAGCTATGTGCTATGAAAGATACTATATAAGACTTAGTTCATTGAATTTGAATGGGTAATCTATTGCCATGCTGCATTTCAACAACTTTTGAAGGAATCCATCAATCTATTACATCTTCAATATTTTTCACATTTCTATTTGATTTAATACTTTATTCTTTATCCTCTTCTTTTCAACATTTTAAATGAATAACAGTTCACGAGTTACGTTTTAAAAACTAACTTGATTTTTTACGTCGCCAATAAACATTAAACACTCGAATTAATTTATTTTAATAGATAATATATTTTATTTTACAAAAAAATCCATACCTTTTTGTCTTCTTAACATTTTAATATATTGTTTTTGCATATGAACGTATTTTATGAAGTTTCTTTTCATTGAACAAACTCTTCATTACTCAATACTCTCTTTTCTAAATCTTCTTTTTCCTCTGTTTAATGGAGGTTGTTTGCAAAAGTTTTTTCAATGCTCAAGTTAATACCTGGTCCGAGATAGTCAAATTCATATTAATGTTAAAAGTGAAGTCAAAGTATGAATAAAATAATTTTCGTAAGTATATTTTGTTGATCATGGGTCCCTATTTGAATGGACCACAATTATGGACTCATTAGCCTAGAGGTCCAATGACCAACTTACTTGTGAGTAACACTACATGTTTTTTGGCTAAGTTATCCCACACGAGAGTGTTTTCAATAGACACAACGAGGTACTGGTAGGGGTACCCTAACTTAGTGAACAACTTGGTTGTCAAATAATAAACACAAGCTTTGGCGTGGGAAGCATAATACTCTGGTACCCGATATTCAATACCTCTAATGATAGTTGAACTTGCCCATTTAGCAGTAGAATCATCGATATTTAGGTAGGTGATCCATCTTTCATAAAGTACTTAGTAGTCGACCTATCAATTATACTAGTTATAGGTTACCTGACGTTATCATGTCATTGTTATCTTTGGCCATAACCCTACAAGTATAGTGGTGTACAATACGAGGTTGATATAATTGATAGGTCGACTACTGAGTTGCTCACTGAGTCAAGTATCACATACTGGTACCTCTTTGTGCCTGTTGGAGACACTCCCATGTTGGATAACTTAGCCAAAAACATGTGGAGTTGCCCACAAGTAAGTTGGTCATTGAACCTTTGGGCCAATTACCCCATAATTGTGGCTCATTCAGATGGAGATCCATGGTCAACGAAATATATCTATAAATATTATTTTAATCATACTTTGACTTCATTTTTTACATTAACTAAATTTGACTAGAATCTTTGACAAAAACACTAAGCATTGGAGAATCTTGTTTAGGTACCCTCTACTCACTAGAAGAAAAAAAAGACTTAGAGAATAAGTACTAGATAATGAAGAGTTTGCTGACTAAAAAAGATTTTGAACAACACATACATAACTTTCTAAGTTGATATTTCAAAGAATCATTTTTTTTTCTTGATTTAAAAAAGATGGGCTAGCATGCCCATCTCAATCCATTTTTTTCATACAAGTAAAGTTAAAATGAATTGTTTTCTTATTAAGAAAAAAAGTATACATGACTACATAGTCTTGTTTAATAGAAAAAATATTTTGAAACCTATAACTACAATTTAACAACTTACTTTAAGGATAAAATAGTTTCAACAAAAGTGAACTTCTACATTTAAAAAAATTGTCAATTGAGTGTAAAATTCTTTTTCTGGTGTCCTAATTAATACTAATGTTGTGTAAACAATCAAAAAAAATAAACAAGTAGATTTTAAGTCCCTCGTATACCTGCATAAATGATTTAAAATCTTCCAATTCGAATCGGTTGAGATACTTTCTGAATTAGAAATTAAACATTTTTTCACTGTTTTTAAATAATATTTTGAAAATTTAAAAAAATATATATTTAAAGTATCTTTAATCCTCTATGATATCATGAGATACAAAAGAATAATATCCTTTCACGTTACTGCATTACTCCATCGATTAACACGTACGTTATGCATTTTGCAGAATTGGGCTTAGTTTATAAAGAAAACCAAAGTGGAAGAGGGTAGAGATGTACGAGCTTATCCTGGTTATGGAGTAAGAAAACGGTACTTCACTGTTCCACCAATCAGACGACACACGATCCTTCAAACCCAACAAGAAAAAAGATATATGAAAACAGTAGAACCTATTTAAATCCTACCAAAACATGCAGAAAAAAACAATGTGGTATGGTGTTATCGTAGTACGGGTTTCAGGTAGCCTTACAACCTTTTGGAATGTTGCTCTGAGCAAAGGTTGGGAAAACCCAACTCTGATTATCTCACGAACTCAATGCAATAAAATAATTTTTGCTGAGACACGGAAATTTTAACTCTTTCCCCTTCTTGCCAGATTCTTCTCAGTCTTACAGATTACGTCAGTGATAAGTGATGACCACTGCTTTTTTAGATACCTGTGAATACTTATCTCTAACTCCAAATTTTTGAGTCTAACTTGGATGGAATACCCAAAACCCCATCAAGAAATCACCCTCTTCATCCAATAAACTTTCTTCATGCACACTGATTGCATCATTGCCAACTTTCAAATTTAACTATTTCTGCCACCTTGTCTTACATCATGTCATGCATTTGGAAGGGTGAAAAACTATTACTTTACTGTTAACATGTGGAGATTCATAAACCATATAAATGCTTGTAAATCTTATCGTATATAATATACAAGTGGGTGTAAATTTCATAAATCATCTTTCAATATTACATAAATGATCTCGTTTCTATAATTTTTGATGGTGTTTGATCTCAGTGTGACTTCAAAGCAAAAAGATTATCTTTTCAAATTTCGTACCGAAGGTAACATCATTCCACTGCTAAGCCGTACATATCATTTTTGGTTTTCTTGGACGAACGATGAGAATTGATTTTGTTTAGGAAAAGTAACTGTTGTGTAAAGGTCAAATTGTTTTAGATTCAAAGCTTCGGTTTGATTAGAAAGTGATAAAGGGTAGTTTTTCTTGAATTGAAAAATATACAGTCAGTTTTGCAGTAATATTCTTATCAAAACATAGATCACTTCAGTTAAAATCCATTTTACTCATATTTGGGATTTATATTTATGATTGAGATAAAGGTGGTCATTTGCAGTTACAAGATAATTATACTTTGATGCGCGTAATTTTTTTACTTTGTAATTTCTTATCTTTTATTTACTTTTTTTGAAAAACCAAAAGTTCATTTTTTTATATGATTATTTTATTTTTTGTTAAGTATATAAAATGAATGTGAACGTGTGTCATTCTATTATTACTCGATTTTTATTTTTCGTTATCTTTGTGTGCACTATGTTCAAAGTACGAAAGTTAAAATTTTCCATCAAGTTTAACCAATCAACATTTTATGTTTCAAACGTTGTTCTTCTGTCAATTTTATAATACTAGTAAATAGATGACAGAAAGGATTTTGTTAAAGTGTTAAAACGGAGGAGATTATCAGAATAAATACGGAATCAATCTGATGAGAACAAGACTGCAGCAACAAACTTAACATAGATAATCCCAAAGAGAATTACTTCTTTAGACTTACTGCAAGTACTTACATTTACTCAATAGATGGTATGTTGATAAAAAAAAATGACTAAATGACACATTTTCTTTTACTCATAATTTATTTTGATTAAAAAACAATAAATGATAACAAGAATCTCATCAAATAAGTCTCAAATTCTAACAAATTTTCAAATATTCAACCCACCTAACCTAAATTTGGAAACTTGGAACTGTTATAAAACATAGCAATGTTTTGTCGTAGTAATTTTCTATCAAATGCAAGTTAAAGGGAAAGTCAAATTAAACCTGGCAGTTCAACTAGTAAATTGACATATTAGAATGAAAAATATTTTTTTAATAATTTTTTTATAAATGACTACTTATATGATATACGAAATAATAAAATAATAACACGTAATTCATGGTAAAAAAATTATTAAAATATCGAGATCGTCTTATATTTAAAATATGTTATTTCTTACGGAAAATATTTGCAATACGCATACTAATGTACATAATCTAATACAGGATAGATCTTTATAAAAAGGGAATCACAAATAGACTCAACACAATTTAAACTCAGTCCATATAAAACATTGACATTATTTTCATCCCAACTTAAGGTTTAGATTCATTTGTTTTTATATATTACTTAACTTTTTCATTTTTATTTAGTATGTTGAATTTTGAATTATATAATCTCAAATTTTCTGGTGTTATTATCTCCATTGGACAGAAAGTAGAAAGAGTCGTGAAACTAATCAGAATCCTATTAAATTTTAAAAGGGTTTGTTATTAACAATTTTTCATCATATTTATTAAATGTTATGTTGGTTTTCTCAATCCTATGTTGCTTAATTATTCAGTGCGCTATTAGAAAGGTGTTGAATACAAAAACACTGCACTTTCAAATACATACAAATAAAGAGGTAACAGTGACCTTGGACTGAAATGAAAGTGAGATGAAACTCAAATTCAAACGGAACTAATAAAGAAAGTTTTATTGTATTTTATTCAGATACTTTAATTAATCAACATTAAGCTTTAAACAGAGCAAGATTATCTGTTACCTATAAGTTTAGTTAGGCTTTGATTTTGATTATAACAAGTTCATTAATGGTTGTATAGGATACAGAAAGTACAAAAGCTGTGTTGGGAAAATTCCTATGCATTAATAAGGTTCACAAAATGGTACCATAAGCTAAATCAAGTCTTCTTTTTGGAACCATATTCTTTTTAAACTGATTCCCTTCACTGAATGTGAGCTATGGCCAATAAAATCTTCTTGTACTGCATCATTTCGTGGTTCCAATGCGAACGGGTCACGAGACTTTGTAACTTTTGCTTACTCAGATTCCCTAATCAGCTATAACCCACTAGCTTCACCAATATATAAGCACAGCACCAGCTGCATATTCTCACACAAACTTGTTGTTCTTTTTTCTTTCATCGTTCATCTTTTCTCTCTCTTTTCCATCAAGTTTTTCACTCATGGCTTCAAGCTCTCTCAGCAAGCAAAAGCCTTCTGATTCCTCCTGGACTCCAAAGCAGAACAAGCTGTTTGAAAAAGCACTTGCAAAATATGACAAGGATACCCCTGATCGCTGGCAGAATGTGGCTGCAGCAGTTGGTGACAAATCCCCTGATGAAGTTAAGAAACACTATGAGATTCTCTTGGAGGATCTCAGACACATAGAGTCTGGCCGTGTTCCTCTCCCCAAATACAGGTCCACCGCAACCACCACCACCACCAATGTTGATGATGAAGACAAGTAATGCATCCAATTCCAAATCTCTCTTTTCAATCTTTTTCGTCTGCTCAATCATTTGCATGTCATTATCTAACAACTTTTCTCACATTAGCCTTCTTAGTTTTAATCCTTCTCATGCATGTTCCATTGTTTGTCCCTCTTGGGTTGACTACTCCAACAGCATCACAGAAATGGTTGCAAAACCATTTGATACTTCACAATCACTAGCCAGAATAAAAAGTAGCAGCCGATGATGATTTCTGGCATTGTTCTGCAATTGGGTCACTCTAATGCAAGAAAACAAAGAAGAAATCACAAACATTTCTTTTCCGTTTTCTTGTGCCATTGAACAGAATAATTACTTGTTATACACTCTAAGTTTTCAGGCTCAAATTTCTGAACTCAATTATCTAGCTACCTAACTAATGAAATTAGGTATAACTGCTTTCACCGTAGCTTTTTTATGTCAAAATATTATTTGAATCTGTGGTAGAAGCCTTGCAGTGATGGAAGCCAGATAGCAGAATTCTTGTGAACCGAATTTACTGTGCACAAAAAATTTGACTGTCTCTAGATTTAAGTGTTTGCGAAAAGTGATAGCTAAAGATTCCGTGGCAATAATCTTACCTTCCTTGATTGGAGAATATTATGCCACATTGCAATAGCTTCCAAATACTTGAACACTTGAACAGAACAAAAACAGTGATTAGTCTTTCTCAAATACACAACGTGGTCATTTTGTGACAGCAAATTGAGAGAGTAATGCCATAAGTCTTCTCTTGCATTCTGCAGTAATTTTTGTCGTGTTTTCCGTGTCATTTCGATATTTTCTAGGATGCACAAGTTTAATTTTATTTTAACTATTTTATTGTCTCAGGCTTCTGAAGTATCTTAAGCTGAATTGATGGAAAAAGATGATGTTCGTGGTATCCTCGGCTCTTCGCAGCATTTATGTGGTGTTCCTTAAATTTGCAGAAATATCTTTCTTTCTATGTCTTTCTACTTTGTTCTTCTGTGTTCTCTTTTCTACCATTGCAATTTAGATTGTTTCAATTTTCAATGAATTGTCCTGTTTCAGAAAACCATACCAGAATCTCAATCAGGATATTCTCGTACACCCTTTAAAAAGGATTAACAAATGTTGTTTTTTTATTATAATCACATTGAGATTATATAATTCATAACTGATCAGAAGAATAAAAATAAATAAACAAACTGTTTGAGTTTGTAAAGTTTATCAGAAAGAAGGTAAAAAGAGAAAAGTGAAAAGTAACTTGATTTTGCAGCTTAGTACAACAGTACCGAGCCCATTAATATTCCCTCGTATAAATCAAACTGAGTGCAACATTACCTAATCATCATGTGAAACATCTGTGTAGTCCAAGATTTAGATGACTTCAACTTGGATTTGAGCTTTTTTTGTCCTATTTTTCAAACAAATTATTCAATTTCCATTAGTTAAAATTGCATATTTTACAAGATAAATATAATAATAATAATAATAATAATTGACAAAACAAGTTGTATACGTTAAAATCTTTAAATATGTTTTCTGTTTAGTTTAAGGTTTTTTCTACTATTCACATCAAATAAGAAAAAAATGGGTCTAAGTAATATTGTCTTAATTTTCACTCATTTTTAATTAATTTGGGTAACTTTCTGTCCGTTCATGTTAGTAATTTATTTTTTTTAAGACTTAAAGATACCAAATCAATTTTTAAAACAACAATTGCAACTTGCAATTTCTTTTACAATATTTCAAATCTTGTTAGAAATTGGGATTTGGGTTTTTGATAGAAATTTGCTTATGGGATTAAAAAAAATTACTATTTATAAATATAGGTAATCCTTTTTTTTCCAAAAATAAAATTGCACATCAAACATATCAAGTCAGGAGAAGATTGACTATTTTCTAAAGTTATTCTGACACGTGGATTAGACACTTGACAAAATAAAAGGAAAACTATTATAATTATAATGTGGGTATACTTTTCTTCAATTTAAATTAATTTATTATATTTAAGGATATTATTTTAAAAAAATATATATATTAATGAAATGGTATCGTTTTAATTTTTTTTTAACTACTTTAGTTATTGAAGTACAATTAGTATTAGTTGATGAATTATATAAAAATATCTATAGTGTTGCACTTAAACTACCTATGAAAAGTTATGCATTTAATTTAACTATAAACATAAAATATTTAACCAGTAAAAATTAAGCCTTACATTTACAAAAGAGAAAGTTGAGTACGGAAAGATTGGAAATCAAGTGAGAAAAAAAAATATAGAAAATATATTTTAGACCTAAATGCTATATTTTTTATGAATGACTTTGGAAGAAGAATAAATTTTCAAACATGATCTTAATTTTGTAAACAAAAATACTTTGTATGAAATTTAAAAGAAAAATCCTAATGATTTATTTTTAAAACTCTTATAAGTTTTTTTGTGGTTTAATTTTTCATTTTATCCTATTTTTGAAGTTAATTTTAATATTGTTTCATTAATTCTTAAGTTTTCAGTCAAAACTCATTATTTTACACATAATAATCTAGCAACTTCCATGGAATTGACCAAATACCTCATTTAGAAAGTGATGACAGGAGAAACACGGTATGCTCAAATCAATGTTTGTTTAAGAATTATTTGACAGAAAAAAAGTGTTTCCATCTTGTTCAACATCTTTCAACAACACTCAATACACATGTCCTCCATATTCAAGTTCATTCTCCTAGCCATGAATGAACTTTCGAAAGTTTGTCATGTTGAGTTGTGCAAAGTTTGAATCATTTGCTGATTCATGTGTGACATGATCAAATTAGCAAAATTCAGCATCATGATGGCATATTTAACTTCAGCACTTGTTTGGCAGGATGCATTTGAAAACTATGTAGCAGACGCATCATAATCATAATTCATTTACATTGCAGTTACACAGAACACTTTCTCTTTAAGTGTTCTTAATCATGTGTAATTTAAACCTTGGTTACTTCTGAAAGTAGCTTATCATTACTTCGAAACTCTGTCTACACTCTCCTTGATTCCACTCATCCATTACATCATCATCATGGTTCAAACATTCAATATCAATCAAGAAAACATTGCAAAAGACTTGTTTCAGTTAGTGGAACAGTTACACAGTGGTGGTCAGCAAGGAAAACATCATCCTGAACTGGTACTTGGGGAACAATGTTCATACCAACTGTTCTCTGCTTTCAAAAAGTTTCATAGAAACTTTTGTAAAAGTACCAGCTTGTTCATTTTATGAGAACTTAAAATGATACACATGACAAGTCATTGAAATGTTTTCAATAAGAGCATGATTCGGTTGGTAAACTTGGGGGTGTTTGTTTATCAAAAAACCTTTAGCTATTGTTGATGAAGCCAAGACTACATCACAACTTTGGGTTCTCTTGTCCTTCCCATGAGGAAATTCCTTTGTAACTTATTGGCAAAGAAGGCATTTGATTATGAAAGAAACCTTATGTGCCAAATTTTCAAGTTTCTCTGACCATTTCTGCATTCATGTTGGTAGGCAGAAATTGATGATATTGAGAATAGTTTGATAGAAAAGAAAGTCTTTTGGATTAAATACCAATGAAGGTGTACCTCAACAAAAGATAAATTTTGTGACTTATGACATGGAGATGTTTAATCCCAAATTCTAATAAATACTACAGCAAAGTGTAACCATGTATTTTTAATGTACATATATGTTCAGAATTTTTTCTTCCTTATTTGAGCTATATCTCTTCTGCAGTATTGTTGAGAATTCAGTGAGATTACTATATGCATTGTTCTTGTTATAAGTTAATATTTTATAATGTCTGGTAGACTATACATAAATATCATAGATAACTTTTTTATATAATCTATTCAAGACATCTAATTTAAATATAAATAATAAATTATGTTAAAACATATTTCTTTGTTTATAATATTTGGTATAAATGTAAATCAATACCAAATATTATAAAAATGGTAAATACATAATTTAAAAATTTAACAAGAAATAAAACATTATCGGATGTCATTAAGAAAATCATGTTAAATCATATTTCTATGTTTATGTAAATCTAAATCAATACCAAATATTATAAAAATGATTTCTTAAAAAATTAAACATAAACATTTCCAACTATCATAAAGAAAAACAGAAACAAATAATAAAATACCTGGACATAGAAAATAAATATCTTTAAACTATAATCAAAATCATCTGTAAATTCATAATCGGAAGAAAAATGCCTTTTTATATAGCTTAGTAAAATGAAAAGAAATAACTCAAGTGATGTGGGACAAAATTTTAGCGTTTTAATTACTTAGACATGTATAGTCATACTAGATCTGCTCACATTAAATTTAATTGTTCAAATTAAAATATTTTACATTTTAATTAATTATTTAGAAATTCAAGTTGAAATTATTGATTTAAAAGACTGTTACTGAAAAGAGTCAGAGATAATTTTATTTGAATGATTAATATATACATGAAAATAGTAGAAATATACTACTCAATTGTCTTCTTAAAATCATTATGCAACATTTGTTACTCACTATTAAACCGCTACTAATAACAATATTATATTTACATAATGGTCTCGGTTCTTTATATGTCGACTGCATATAAGTAGTTTATTGATTTTCAAAGCAATAACGCTTGTGTAAGGCCTAAAGATTAACATCTATTTATTTCAAGATTATATCTTGTTTCGCTTAATATAAAAAAAATTAGTAAAACAACTTAGCTGACAGAAATTAACACTGGGAGTCAATACTTTAATTTCATTCAGAAGAACTGTAAACAACCAGATATAAAGGTCAAAACCACGAACAACACCACTACAAACATCAACACGCAAAACAGAACACCTAATTTCAATCGACTTAATCATAAACCCTATTCTACAACATCAAGACCTAGTTCCAGCTACCGTCTCCTCCATCACCGCCACGAGAGCGGGATCCACCATCACCATAACTACGATCTCTACCACCGCCATAACCACCTCCTCCACCATAACCACCGCTATTACGGCTGTACCCTCCTTCACGCCGGCCACCATATCCACCGCCGCCACCGCCACCGTAGCCGCCACCCCCACCGTATCCTCCTCCACCACGATTGTATCCACCACCGCCGCCATATCCGCCACCTCCACGGCCACCGCCTCCTCCGCCAGAACCACGAGACTGAGCTTCATTCACTGTGATGTTACGACCGTCAAGATTCTGACCGTTCATTCCTTGGATCGCGTCTCTCATGGCCTGCTCCGAAGAAAAAGTCACGAATCCGAAGCCCCTAGACCTTCCAGTCTCACGATCATTGATAATCTGCAAAATGAAACACAATGAAAAATCAGATCTAAGAAAAAAAACGAAAACAAAACCGAATAGAACCCGATCGATCTTCGCCTTTGATTAAAGGATGAAGATGAACGTACCTATTGGCGTGAGTAAAAAAAGAATCATATAGTAACACAAGTATCATAGATCAAGTAACGCAAAAAATATCAGATCACAGATCAGAACGGGATCGACAAATTCCGAATCCGGATCAGATGCGGTGCCTGCGACAAACAGACCTTCGATTCAAGGACTTCGCCGTATACAGAGAAGGCTTTCTCCAAGGAATCACTGTCGGTGGCCCATGCTAGCCACCGATGAAACATCTGAACTCAACATCAGCTGCAGCCATGGAAAATATTATAAACCCTAGAAATTTGAGATTATTGTGAAGAGATAAGAGTTGCACGATGAAATGGTGAACCCCAAGGGATTGTTTTATAGCAGCTGGACTGTTAACCAGGGTTACAGGTTATGAGTTGAACCTAGACCAGGGTTACAGCTAAATCAATCATGGTTCAAATTAGGTCATCACAAATTTTGGGCCCAATTTTTTATTCATTTCTTTCTTGGGCATTGCTACTCCTACCCCACCCTTTCCCAATCCCTATAAATTATTCCTACACCCAATTTTTTTCCAAAAACCACTATCTCAATATTTTTAACCAGAATTGTGCTTGGAGTGAGCTCTTTCGTGTTTCTTTAGCCAAAATCACGCGTCTTGTATTGTTTTACAAAAAGAGGGGTTGGATCATAACCACAGTATCCATATTTTCTCTAGTTCCCACAACATAATTGTTTACAATAATTGGATCATAAAAAAATATCAAGTGAAAACAAAAATATATTTTTACACACATAAATATTTTTAAATTTATTTGATATTATTTTTTCTTTTTATTTTAAAAATATCAAAATTTATTTTTTATAATTATTTTATTTTTATAATGTATATCAAAAATGAACTTAAATGAACATGTAAACGAATCTTATCTTATTATTATTTTTATAAAAATTTAAGTGATAAAAAAAGTCAATTTATAAATACTTTAATTTTTAGAAAATCTTATTTTATTCATGGAAGATATGTTAAGTAGGTCTCAAATATTTTAAATTTTAAAATTCATTTATTATATAATTAAATATCTTTTAGTTTTAAAACTTCTTAAATTTAAGATTTCGTCATATCATATTATACTATATATTCTAATAAGATTATTTTTATATATAAAATCTGAGTATTAATATCCGTACCTTCAAAAATCCATATATTTCATTCCATTTAGATTAATTTACGTTATAACATTGAAATCGTGTCTCAAAATAAGATATTTCGTTATTGAGTTTCAAAGATAAAAATCTTTAATAATTAAATTCGTATTTATTTATCTATTTTACTTAGTTTTTTAAAATGACCCAGATAGGTAAATTTATTAGAAAATTGTGCCCATTTGCCAAGCACAATTTTAGAATTCATCATTAACAATGTTGTTTTATAATTAAATTTAATTAAAATTTAGTAAAAGAAAAAATGTTTAAGAAATTTAACTCCTAAATAAAGTGTGTGATCCTCACAACGAGATCGGATATCGTCTAAGTGTTCATTTGTTAGAATATCGAATATCGTCTAAGTGATTATCACAACGAGATCTTTAAGTCTAATCCATTAGTTTTTACAAAAAAAAAATGATTTATATTATTTTTCTTTAGTTTGTTTTCTTCTCCCTTACATCAGTATCATATGTGGTTACGTGTATCATTTAGATCTTGTATACGACTATTAATGATCCTAACGGTATATTTTGATTTTGTGTCATTGGATTAATTTTTAGTCTAAATTGAGGTTTTGATAGATGAATTTTTAGAGGAAGAGCTTCAGAATATAACTAATGTTTGATGTAGTTTTTTAGATCATTTTAAACTTATCTAGAACCTTATTAATCATAAATCTAATGTTCTGATGGTAAGTAATTAATATGTGTAGTTTTAGGTTACTTTCACTCTATTTTAGGGGTTTTTAACAGGTGAAATCTTAAAGGAATGTTTTTTAAGTAAATTTATTGTTTGGTGTTTACCTTGAGGTTATTTAGGACTTAGTTGGCTAGTTAATGCATTGAAAAATCTTGTTTAAAGCATTAGAATTCTTATTCTTGAGCTGTGAGTTGTAGGTTGATCGATTGAACCTTGATTACTCACTAAATCACCAAACTGGTATTTAATTTAAGTTATATACCTGTTTCTGAATCATTTTGAGTGTCTACATTTCCATCTTGATCATTTGGATAGGTACTACTGGGGACAACCAAATCTAGTTTCGAGTTTGCCATCATATGTTATAGTAATGAGTGGTCAGTATGACACTCGGTGTTGCCAAAATAGCAAGCCACTGAGCTTCAAAGCGTTGAGCGCTCATTTTTTATGCTGAACGCAACTTTTCCAATGGAGTTCAAGTGTTGGGCAAAGGGATATCTTGCCCAGTGAGTGCAGCGTTGGGCGCTAGGATGCTATCATTGGGCGTCATGTGTACAATTTTGGTTTATGTCTTGTTTTCTCTTATTCCTTGCTAGGTTTAAGTTGTATCGGTACTTTGATGCTTGTTTGGTATTATATATTGAACTGTGTGATGTATGACCAGGATGAGTATGTATTGATCAAATGCATGGTAGATAAACGTAATTTCACGACTCTTATGTTAGAATGACATCTCCCCAAAGTGAAAAAGGGATATTGTGGTGAAGAAGAGGAGTAAGAGCACTTTCAACAAAGTGTCAATTTTTTCTTTTGACAACACCATTCTGATAGAGTGTGTGAGAGCAAGATGTTTGAAGGAGGATACCTTGCGAACTTAAAAAAGACTAAAATTGGGAAGACATATATTCACGAGTATTGTCAGGGCATAAAATTTTAATAGAGATACCAAATTGATTTTGAATTTTGATTGAGAAACCTTGTAATATAAAAAAAATATCAAAACAAATTTTCATTAAGAAACCAAGTACATCAGGATAAATCGTCAATGAAAATAATAAAGTAAGAAAAATCCAAAGTAGAACATACACAAAATATCATAGAACTGAAGCAAAAGATGAAAAAACACGTTTATTAACTCGAGTACCATATTTATGATGAGTGTGTTTTCCTAACTGTCAAAACTAATGTTAAAAAGACGAATTGTGAGACAAATTGAAAAATATGAGACACTTATTGACAAGATTAAGCTGATCTAAACATTTATGTCAAAGAGTTTGAGATGTAGTAAAGATACAAACAACTGATTGTGACAAATTAATATAAAAATAATTGTTTGTTCCATGATTTTAAACAAAAACAAAATTATTACCATAAAAGACAAAATAATTTTTAGTGAGGGTGAACTTGGAGAGATTAAATTAAAATAACAATCCAAAATAAAAAAGCATAAAATTTAAAATAAGAAGAAAGTCGTGTTTGACCATTAACTTTTATTTGAAAAAATCCAAATAGATCAATTAAAAAATTAATATTAAATCCAAGTTGTTTTCTTATATACTAAAGAAAAAGACTTTTAATAAGTATTTTACAAAATTAGATACTTGAAAAATTAAAGTCACCATGTAAAAATTATAAAATAGAAGAATATAGAAACTCGTATTCAAAATTGGAAGAAGAGATGAGATATGCCTGTCTTGATATTTTTATTGGTACATGAAATTTCAAGTGCACAAAATGTTAATTAGAGAATTCCTAAATCCCATGTCCTTTTTCTTCTTTTCATTCTCGATCTTCTTTCTCTCTTACTTTTATACTTTTTCTTCTTCATGATGTACCTTCTGTTTAATTTTCTGAAATAATCTCTCTTCTTTTTGTCAAAATCAAATTATATATTTATGTAATAATAAATAATAAAACAGTATTGATTGATAATTTTTTTTGAATAAGTGTTTTTGTTTTCTTAAATTGATGGATTTATTTCCTTTGACTTTTTATATGCATAATTTATTACAAAAAAATATTACTAATTTGACTTAATTTTAAAAATAGTTTTTCAGGTAATTTTATTAAAAAAGAAAAAATAAATTTAACAATGATACTCTAAATAAAAACATTCCTATGACAAACCTCTATTATAATATATATATATATATATATATATATATATATATATATATATATATTAATTAGTATTTTAAATAAAAATGAATAAACAATTAAAATATTAATTTATTGAGTTCTAGAGAATGTTTTTCTTATATCTCTAAATATCAACTTTCAAAGAATTTATGTTGAGGTGTAAATTGGGAAACAAATTGAAGGCATGAAGATGACGTATGCTGTAAAGGACTATCATCATGGGACCCATCATCACATGATGATGATGCTGTTGTCGAGACAAATCAAAATATCACACATCGCTATCACAAAATATCTCATGTTTGAAACTACGTTTTTATCCTTGTACATCAAATTTAAAACTGCAGATTATGCTAATTTATACTTTCAATGTCACATTTTATTTATAACCATTAATACTTTATTTTTATTGTTTAATATAAATCTACATAAGTAATCTTAATTTTGGAAAAATAGTCTTCTACTTTAGACATGCTTCATTTAGGTTAGGTCTAATTTTGTATTATTATTTTTTAGAGAAATTGGCCTTAATAAAATTGTTACTATACTTGATTATTTTTAAAAGGGAGAAGTGTATTAGTATACTTGTTTTTAGCCCTGGACTTTATTAAGATGTGCAACAGTCAGTGTTTATGATAAACAAATGTCCATCTAAAAAATATATATAATTGTATATTATTTTTTATATTAAAAGCCTACTCGTGGTTAAAATATATTACGGTCCTGGTTGATTTTTTTAATTAAAAAAAACATTTGTGATTAAATATTTTTTGACAAAATGTAAATAAAAACTTAAATTAAAAAAAAAAAACTAAAATTAGTATATTAATAAAGAGCGAAAATATAAACACTCTTTAGGATAAAATTATATTTGTTAATAATTTATAAAGATGAATAATATAATAATATCATGATTTATCAATAAGGTCCTATGGTCTAGTGGTTAGGACATTGGACTCTGAATCCAGTAACCCGAGTTCAAATCTCGGTAGGACCTTATCTCAATTTTTTTTTTATTTTTGTGTTTTTCTTCTTTTGAAACAGATGATCTTAAAAACAAAAGGATAATTTTTGACAAAAAGCTCAGTCAGTGTTCTTCCTTAACCAGTGCTTCTAACCAAATAAGAGTGATAACTGTTACCTCTTATCCATTGTTGATTGCACCTCCATCTTCACATTGAGTTCTTTTGTGCCGGATCGACCAAATAAGAAGAAAAATCAATAGATGTTTGTTTCTTGTCAAAAATACAACCCCTACTTTCCCTGTTCCTCGTTTCCACTGCACAACCCAACAACAACATGCACCATTTTCAATTGCCAAAACCCAAAGGAGCATCACTCCATTCTCCGGAAGCACAATTCCAAATCCACTGCCTATCTCCTTCAGCATCTCGCTCTCAAAGATGGGGTACCCATTTCCACTTCCATTCCCAAACCCAGCGAGCTTCTAGACCCAATGCCCCACGATGAGAAAGTGAAGGTTTTGGAGCTTTCCCTCGTCAGAAAAAGGACCCCTCAGTTTCCCGGTTCCATCTACGCTCAATCTCCCGGCGACCCTGATGTGGGTTCTTCTCTGCCCCCTATCCGCACTCTCTTTCAATCAGGTGTGGACTTTGATGATAAAGATGAGAAGGAAGAGGAGGAGGAGGAGATGATTATGCGCGCTCTCGAGATTCGAAGAAAGGTCACCGAAGAGGTTTTCAAAGAAGCCATGCGGAAGGGAAAGTTTGGAATCACCTACTCTACTAATTTGATTGGCAGGTTATCCGGTTTTCTGGATCATATCATGATTGAAGCTGCTAACTTGAAAAGATTGCCCGGGTTTTCAAACTCCTCCTTCAATTTACGCGCCAAAACTGTTATTGACGACTCTAAAGTTGTGCCACTTATTAGGTGAGAACTGAGGTTGACAAGTTGTTCGTAAGCTGTTTGTTCTGTTGTCTGTGTGAAACCAAATGGGGTAATGAAAGTTCTAAACTTCGGTAACCGTGACAATGCTGTCACGAACTTTGGTGCTGTGGGAAATTGCAGACAAAATGCGGCCAATGTGGCTGCAATTGTAGTGGTGATACGATTGTAGTTACTCCAAAAAACCTTGATGCTAAATTGCTGGCAAGGATAGTTTTTTAAAACCTTGGGGATGATCATCCTTATTAGTTATTTCTTTCGAGTGTTTTCAGTGTGAGATTTCAAATTCAAAAGGTTGTGCTTGATTGTGCAGATGGTTGAAGCACAATGCACTGTCATATCCTCGGATAGCGAAGGTCATTTTGATGTCAAGAGGAAAACCTGAGGCCATAAGAAGTTTTGTCATGTGGTTGAAATCGGTACGTGTGAAAGGTGAGTTTCTCGGTGTTGTAATGTTGAAGGCCGGAGATAATATTTTGCAGCGCAGACATGAGGAGCTGGATGGATTGTTCAATATTTGGAGTCCAATGGAGTTAGGAGGGATTGGATAGGTTATGTCATTAGTCGTTGTCCTCAGTTATTGTCTTACAGCTTAGAAGAAGTGAAGATTCGTGCTCATTTCTTCCTAGATATGGGTTTAAATGAGAAGGATTTTGGGACAATGGTTTTTGATTTTCCTAAAGTTCTTGGTTACTATTCTCTGGAAGAAATGAATGAAAAGGTACATTAGATTTTAGCATACTGTAAAGTAATAAAGCTGTCTTGCAATGCATCCTCACCGTCTTCTTTCATGCTTTGTTAGTTTATTTAGTTTTAGTATCATCCAAATAAAACACAAAGGAAGTTTAAAGGTTTATGTATAAAGTTTACTTTGATGTGCAAGTTGATGGTTGTTTGATGTCCAGTGGGAACCTTCTAATGTGTTTTCAGGTTAATTACTTAAAAGAATTTGGGCTTCAACTTGAGGATGTGGGCAAATTGCTTGCATTTAGGCCACAATTGATGGCGTGTAGTATCGAGGAACATTGGAAGCCTCTTGTAAAGTATCTGTATTATTATGGGATCACTCGAGATGGCATGAAGAGGATGCTTATCATTAAACCAATGGTGTTTTGTGCTAACTTGGAGAAGACTATTGTTCCAAAGGTATGCAAACACTCCTTTTTATTTGTTTCTGTTATCAGTTGGGTGGTTTTTTAGATTAAGGTGGCAGCTGGTACGATTTTGTAGTGCTACTTTGTACATAGGATTGGTTTTGCTGTCATTATTAAAGTTTAGTAGATTAAAAAGTAAAGTTTCCAATGATTTTTGTATTGTTTCTTGAGGACAATGAGACATTTGTTATTTTATTGTCAAGGTAAATTTTTTTGAGGACATAGGGGTTCACAATGAAGGGATTGGCAGCATGCTTGTGAAGTTTCCACCTCTACTCACTTACAGCCTGCACAAGAAAATTAGACCAGTGGTTTGTTGTTTTCTTCAGCAACCATGTTAGTTCCTTCATGTAAAGACATTGCTGCATGAACATGATAAGCTAATCGCCATAATTAAATGTGTGGCTCTTCTAGAAACATTAATTGAATATGTTGCTGAAATGTGAACATTGTATAGGTTATATTCTTGATGACCAAAGCTGGAGTCACGGAGAAAGATATTGGCAAGGTTATGGCTCTTGGACCTGAGCTCTTGGGATGCAATATAGTACATAAGCTTGATGTGAATGTAAAATATTTTTTATCTCTTGGCATACGTCTTCGGCAATTGGGTGAGATGATTGCTGATTTCCCGTTGCTCCTCCGATACAATCCAGATGTCCTTCGTCCCAAGTATATTTATCTGCGAAAATCCATGGTCAGGCCTTTGGAAGATGTCATTGAGTTTCCAAGGTATCACATAATTATATTTAACCTGAAGTAGATTATTTGAAAAAAAATCGTGTTTGATTCTTACTCCTTTTTTTTACCCTTGCCATTGTCAGGTTTTTCAGTTATTCTCTTGAGGGTCGAATTATCCCAAGGCACAAGGTTCTAGTGGAGAACCATATTAATATTAAGCTGAGATATATGTTGGCTAGCACTGACGAAGAATTCCACAAAATGGTTAAGGACTTGATTGGAAAGCGCAGAAGATTTGAATCTGCTGTCACGAATGAGGGTACTACCCATCCCCAATCTGTTATCACTGAAGATATTTCTACACCTCAGGCATAAGAAAAATTGATGGCTCTGCAGAAAATAGAATGGTGTTGAATTTTAGAAATTAAAGCTGTATATAGTAACTTTAGTCCCTTAACTTCAATAGTCTGAGAAGTGATTGTCATATAATCATAATTTTTCTTCACAGAGAAGAAGGTGCTAAATGACATGATAACATTTGGTTTAAACTGAGTGCAGAAAAATGTTGATGACTTAGTGGGCGAGAATGAGCTCCTACGTCTTTAAAAAGAAAAAGAAGCCTGCAATTTGGCAAGCGCTGTCTCGCATGAAAATATAGAATTTCTGCAGAGTGAGGCTATGACACTACCTCCAATTGAGAAGACCTGTGTACAGTTTGCAATTATTCGTCAGGATGGTTTGAGTATTTTTTTTATCAGCAAAGTTACGATGGTTTGAGGTATATGCTTTTACACAAAAAAAATTATAGAAATTATTCAAATAGTTTTTATTGGACAATGTGTTCAATTGGTAAATAAGCAAAAGCAAACCACTTGTAGTGATACGCCCTGTCGTTGCAATGTAATAACTTCATCGTAAAATCTCAACTACAAGAAATTTAAATTTAGCAGCTTTTCCGTCAATTATTTTTCAGAACACGAGAAAAAATAAACACAAAAAGGCCTAACTTTCTCCCGTATCAAAATTCTTATACAAAATCGAACTAATAATCTACAGGAAGTGTTTAACCTAAGGGGCAAAATAAATTGCAATCTATAACTCATAAGAAATACAAGAGATACACATGAATCACTTTAATCAATTCCAAGACGACATATAGGATTTTTCTTTATGAGCCCAAGATCCACCTGCGAAAACAAAAAAAAAAACATCACTGGGTATGTTTAAAAAATATTTAATTTAAACTACAAAAAATAACCAGATTGCATTTATCCCTTAAAAATACCTTGTGTCCGAAGAGATCTCTGATGTTATCGATCCCGTATAGTATCATCGTTGGCCTGTTTCCAGGTAAAACAAGTTAAATCAACATGTTGCACTACATTTTATAAGCTCCGTTATTTGTCGTTTTGGTGCGGCAATATTATAATGAGAATTTAAATTTTAGAAATTAATTCTTTTTATTCTCAGTAATGGTAATAGTGTTGTATGGCTCTTCTCACCTTTCAAGGGAAAGCCCCCACGCAATAACTTGGACATCTTCAGGAAGTCCCATCGGCTGCAACATTTCAGGTCTGAACATGCCGGAGTTTCCCACCTCTACCCATTTTTTAAAACCTTCATGATAACTGTTGAAAGTACTTGATCAATAAGTTATCTCAGGATATCCAAAATCAGATAAGGACATGCCAAGTAATCATTACAGAAAGACTCACCTAAAGATCTCCATGCTAGGTTCAGTGTATGGATTGTAAGCTGGTTTGAACTTCAGTTTGGTCATGCCTAAACTCAATAACAGAATAATCGTACTTACTACTAAAGCCTTTCAATCTACTAAAGCCTTTCAATCGTTCATTAACATTTGAATCTTTTTCAGTACAGGAGAACATTACCTAAGCGTGAGAAAAAATCATGCAGGACTCCTATTAAGTCGGACAGAGTGAGTCCCCGATCACATACAAGACCTGAATTAAAACATAAAATTGTAACATGCATAAAAATAGGACCACCAAAGGTAATCTGTTTTCGTTTGTGCATGAACAATTTGCAGAGTTAAAATCACAGGGTCAGGATAGCTCCAAAATACCTTCTATTTGGTGGAATTCCGCAAGATGTGTCCGATCAACTGCTTCATTTCTGAATACACGATCGATAGAGAAATATTTTTTGGGGGCAAATGGTTTCTGCATATATATCAAAATGCAGAGCAAAATAAGGAATCATGCAATATACAATTCAGAGCTAGAAACTTGGAAGATAATCACGTATTATGTGTCATTAGTCCAGCTGAAACCAATATGTCGACATTATTAAGATATTTCATCTAAAATCATCAGGAAGAGTAAGAATAGTAGGGGGCCTGAACGGCACCAAACAGTATGTAATGATATGCATCCACAAGCACATGGCACCAGCAAGTTCATACAGATACCTGTGCTAGTTGGTAAAGCATCCTGGAGGAAACAGCAGTTGTATGGGTTCGCAGGAGGTTTTTATTTGCTTCCTCTCTCTTCCAGTCATATGTATATCTACCAAGAAAGAAATTGCAATGTTTTACAGAAAGCATATCCCTCTATTGATAGTAAATAGCCAATGCTATAAGTTCTGAGTTCGGTCAAGGTCATACCCTCTAGACCCATAACCACCAGATTCATGAACTTGCTTCACTCTCAGAACATAATCTTCTGGCAATTCCTTTGTTGTTGAAGGAGCTGCAGACATGTGTTTCACGTTCTCAGAATAGAAACAGATGATACAAGATTAGCATGACGAAAACAACTAAGGTTTTACTAACTTTCCAAAAAGAACGTATCATGTGAGTCACGAGCTGGGTGTTGTTGGGGCTGGAACAGGGCATCAAAGTTCCAGAAGCTGCAGATTTTCATTCAGATGTAAAATTTATGATGAGAAAAAACTTATAACATTATATAGCCTGTTAGATTTAATACTTTTAAAGATAAAATCTATTATCTACATAAGACATATAAGAGTCAAGGGCACAGATTTAACAAAATGAATCTAGATTTAGAAAATATATAAATGCAACTTCTATTATGATGTTGCAATGCATTGTTCACAATATAGAACAAGAGTTTCTTCTCCAGGTCTCGAGTTACTACAAAAATAACCTTTCCAAGTCATTTCTCTATGATAACAAAAGAGAAATAGCTCCACTAGTTACTTTGATGTCATTCAAAGGTCCAATGAAACAGTTTACAGAAGATAATATCATCTTTGAATACTCCAACAAAACAAAAGCTACATTCATTCTTGGAAGGGGAGAATTTTATTTTCTGAATTAAAATCTCTAACAGTTGAGATGTCCAAAGTCTAGGACATTTCTTTGATTTTCAGTTATACTGAAGATTTGCTAAAGAGGCACCTGCCTTCAAACACTTGGAACATTTGTTTCACCTGCTTGCTTGAAAACCTTGGTTAACACCGGATATCTTGTTTTAGTTGAAAGGGTACATACAAGGAGCTTAATATATAAATTTTTTCAAACAATTACCTGCTCTCAACAAAATTATTTGTTGGCATCTCCTCAAACCTGCAGTACGAAAAATTAAGATTAAAAACTGTTAAACTTTTAATTTGAAGTGAATATTTAACACAAAAAACTTCGTACTTCCAAAATAACAAATATAGAACTCACCCCATGCAGAGGAAAATCTGTTTCAACTGAGATCGTACCTGAAAGCAGAGAAATTTCAGAAGTATTAAACACATTAAATATTGTCAAAAGTATTTTTTTGGGCATAGTATTGCCATTATTAATAACAAAATTCTTCTCCCCATAGGTCGGCTAAGTATGTTAACCATTGTCATTGTGCTCTATAAAAAGCTGAAATGTCATAATGAAATTGTCTATCTACACATCATTCGGATTTGACGAAGTTTTATGTTGCCAATAACAGCCAAGCACAATCATCCACAATTTTTTGGGCTAGGGACAGGCAAATAACACAACACAAGGAAGAGATCGCCTCCATTATAACATAAATAAGTTCTAAAATTTCTCAGTATAAAATTTAAATATGTAAAAATAAACTATATTCTTATTTGTTTTCCAGAATATAAATGTTATTTATTGTGAACAAAGTTTCTATAACATATACTATTTTAATATTAGTTTAATCTAAATATCAAATAAAGGTTGGGGGGAAAAAAGAACAGGATATATCTCCTTGCCTTCAGCAATGGATGAAGATTGCCACCCTCAAGAGGCTGACCTTTAGCACTATAATTGTACTCCTTGAACTCTAGTTCCTTCCACTCACCACTGACATAAAAAAAAACTCAGTTCATAAGATACGCAAATAATGTCTTGCACAAAGTAGGCATTTGAATCCGGAGGTTATAACCATTCACTTTCAGTTTAAGAAAAAAAATACCTCTGAAAATTATCACGAGTCAGGTCAGTGACGACCTTCTTTCTTTTGGGCGCATAATTTGGACCTTTTTTCAAGGAGTAACCCTTCCACGTTCTAGATCACAAGACACCAAGAAGAACTTTAATAATGAAAGAATACTTAAGTCATTTAGAGCACATTAAGTATATCCAAAAAACTATTCAACACAACCAAGACAAATTATTATTACTGTGGGACAATGAGCTTTCTTGCTTTGAGTGCTTTGATCTCATCTGAACCAATGTTCTGCATTTGCAACATATGGTAAAATTTCTAATCAGACATGACAATTTATCAGGGAAAACTGCTGAAGAAAACTATAAGATTCTCTAAAAAACTCTAAAAGGAGGAAGCAGAAAAGTTCAACAATAATAATAGTTCAAAACAAATCCCCCCTTTCCACTTCTTGTAATTGTCTCATATGTTGAGTTGAGTATGATGCTCTATAAAACCTTGCCATTTCCCCCAAAGTATTATTCCACACATAAGTCCTACCTTGAGTGCATATACCCAAAAACAACTCCATTTAAAAAATGGTTGGTACCAACAAAAGACATTACCTTGTAGTGTACCCAGCTAGTGATTTAACATAGCTCGTATATCACAACATTTAAAAGTACTTAAAAAGTTCTCAGTAAAAAATATTCATATTAGTACACATACCCGCCCTTGTTGTATTTGAATAAGAAGATCTTTGACCTTGTCATCCACATGTTGAACCTGCGACAAGAAACAGACTTCTCTAAAATACTCGGTAAATCATGAAGTCATCCCCACAGGCTGCACAAAATGTGGTATACTTCTACTACAGGCAAATGCACAAAAAACGAAGTAAATAAAATCTAAAACTAGAATTGCAGAAAAGCAATAATGAAAATAAACACACACAGACACACCCACACTCTCTCTCTGCAACCTATAGCAAATGTACTGGCACACAATACAAGCTAACTCGAGAGAGAAGAAAAAGGGTCAAAACCGATTTTCCTAATGAATTCACTATATGGACTCAGGCGACTCAACTCGGATAAAGAGAGAATCGTTCCATCTATCTGATAACCTAGTCCAAGCACGCAAAACCCAATTTTCCTTACAAAAATATTAATGTCTTAATAAAGAGACACAACGTACCTTTCTAGAAATCAATTGTTTTCCCATATCAACCCATTTGTTCTTTGCAGCCTGGGCACAACCTATCTTGAAGAGCGAAGGATCCAACTTTTTCTACAACCAGCAAACAAATTCGATTAACAAAACCTATAAATTTACAGAAAGGAGAGTGAACAGACATATAAATAACCTGAAGGTCTTCTTTAGAGATACCCTCCGGGGGAATGGCCAGAAAGAGTTGAACTTCCGGTGATCCCACAGTGGCATAGGTTTTACCCTCATCAGTTAGCACCCATGCCTCTCTCTTAATGTCTTGCGCATCCACGTATCTGAAACCGTGCAGGCTCTTAATCACGTTCACGATCTCGTTATGGTCAATGCCGCGTTCAGCTGCGAACTCACCCGAGTCTGTAATTTCCTCGTTCTTCTCTAGATAGCCCAGAACTGCTTCTTCCGCCATTCTCACACTCTTAGCTTCGCCGCACACCAGACCACACTGCGTTTAGAAACAAAATCGGAATAAGAGAGATAGGTTTCGTACGGCGCCCTTATTGGGCCGCATAACTCGTGTTGGGCCGGCCCAATAAAAAAAAACAAGACTGAGTAAGTGATAGTAGGGTTTTAGTACCACTTCCGGTTAGGCTAACGGGGTTCTAGCATAATGGCTTCCGCGGTAAGGGTCGCGTCAAGATCCTTCGCTAATCGTTCCGGAACCTTCGTCCAGAGCTCAACGACGCAGTTTGTGTTTTCTTCGTCTTCCTTAACACGCATCCCTCGAGCTTTAAGGTACAGCATGCTTCAATCAACAATTCTTATTGATCTGCATTGCCTTTTGCGGTTGACATTATGGATGAATTTCGCGTTTGATAGGGTTTTGTCGGTTGTGAGAAGCGTTGAGTCGTTCATGCCTCTTCACAGTGCTATCGCGAACGCTAGGCTCACGTCCAATATCGCCCTGGATTCCTCCTGCTGGAGCTTGCTTTCTCGAGGTACTACTTCTATGCTTCTTCTTAAGTACACTACGCGTTCTTTTACTCGTAATTGAGTCGATAATGGTACCATAGGTGTTGTATTGTCTGTTTTTGCACTATGCTTGTAGCTAACAGCGATGTTTTCGGGAGCTAATTATGTTCTAGTATAACACGCGTCCATTAGATTTAGGTTCAAAATATTATCGCAATTTGTGACGGGAATTTTGTTGAAAGTGATAATTGTAAGTCTAAAAACAAAGGAATATATGGGGAAAAATGAAATTAAATCTCATTACATGGACTTTGGAATTAACGTTCCCGTTTCACACCTCTATTTCAAGCTCTGCCTTTGATTATAATTTAGAAGAATGAAACAAGGCATGGCCATGGTATTTCAGATTCCATTGATTTGTCAGTTGGCATATCAGACGTTCAATAAGAGAAAGTTGGTGTGAAAATATCAAAATTTTCGGGAAAGGGAATGAGATTTGAGATAGATATGCTGTTTATGTTGTAATCCTAATTATTGACTGTGTGATAGTGTTTTGAAAATGAGGGATTTTGCGCAGAATACATGAGCCATGATTAGTTTGAAACTTAGAAAATTGCTACTATTCTGCCAATATAATGTCTTTGTTTTTTATATATTCCCATTGATTTTGTAACATAAACTGTGTTACTCCGCAATATTCCTTGTTCCCACCTCTAATGAAAGCATATTAGAAGAATCTGACGGATAATTAGAATCAATTGTTCAGGGTAGTATATTACCAAATAGTGTTTCTCGACAAAACTAGTCCCATTTACATATTCATAAATTTGAAGTTGATTGTGGTACGAGTTCAACTTTGGTGAGCTGGGGGCAATATTTTTTGGGTTGTTGGTAACTTGTTATTGCAAAACCATGTGAATGTCTTTGGAATTATAGAGAACCATCCTTGCTATAAAACATTTATAGTAACATATCAAGAAGGAGTTCTTGGTTATCAGAATATCCTAAGTTTCCTTTAATCGTTTACATTATGAATGTGGGGGTACAAGATTCTAGATGTTTTGACATGCTGGTCTAAAATAAGAACATACCAAATACCTCTTTGGTGGTAGTATCACTGTCAGATGGGTACCTAGTGTGGTAATTACCTCTGTCTTCTTTGTGCACATCCTGACAACTTCTTTTACTTTGTTGCATTAGGACTTGAAAAAACATTGTGACAGGCCAGCTGGATCCATTCAAGATGAAAGAAAAAAATGAGAAAGAGAAAATCATAAGTTTCTCTCTGTCTCACCATAGTGTGGGAATAGAACTTCAAACTTTTAATTTTTTTTGTCAATTGTATTGTAATCTCCTAATGCAGATTATTATAATTGAATTTCGTGATTGCCTGAAAATAGGTGACCAACATGCTCATAATTACTCTTTCCTGAAAATTTTCTTGAATGGTTTTGGAAGGATTAACTATATGATGCAAGCTTCTTTAAGGATGTCAAAATGTTGTTTCTGTTGCAGATATATCTTTTAGGGATCAAAGGGGTGTATTTAGTCATTTAATCTATTTTATGTTGGTTCCTAGTTAAAGTGTCATGACCTGTCCAATTATTTTCTCTCGACATATGCCACTTTAATGCTATAATGGCATTGTATTTAACTATCAATTTAGCCCTCAATGAGAAGTGAAACTAAGTTGACAACAGAAAATTGTCGGAAATTAATCTGGGGCTGCTTATACGTGAATAGCTAAAATATCTCGTGATTTCATAATAGTTGTAACATTAAATTTAAATTTTGAAGTTCATGGTGTCAAGAAGAGCAATGGTTTGTGCTGTTAGATTTTTGACCGAGGACATAATATGTGGTCTTTTTCTCACGAGTTAGATATTTCCGTCCTTATTTTTTCATGTTGAAACTTCTTTCTTCGTCTTGTCTATTGGGAAGGAAAATGAAATGCTTCAAACTTAATTCCCTGGATTTTATTCCCTCCTGCTGATTGTAATCCATATTTTTCGTTGATTTGTCCTAGACTTTGCAGTTCCTCGGTGACAAACTAAAGGTTTCCATCATATCAAATTATAGTGGGGTTGCCATAGACTTAATGTTGCCTCACACCATACTCCTGGTTTAATTCCTTTGTGGCTGTCACATGAATTGGAGTCCCTTCATACCACCTTGGAGCATCAAAATCCAGTTTGAAAAACAATGCTGTTCTATTACTAATTTAAACCTCCTATCAATTTCCTCCAGATTGTGATATAAGGTAACGATTCCAAATATTGCTGAATAATCTTTCACCTCCCATTCGAGTTATGCTTCATAAAATGCCCAGCTACTCTTTACCAGTTCCAGTTGGTCTAGAAAGCATTGTCTGTAACTTTCTTAAAATTTGATTTTTTATTTTCGAAGATTTTTTTCATTACACAAACATGTATGGTCGGCCAAGAATTTGGAGGCAGTTTTAGCTGAATTTATTTTTTCGTTAGTATAGTATTTAGCATCCTGCTAGACTTTTATGTGAGCCATGCTTTTATCCTCCCCCTCTTCTTTTTCAACGTTTTGTCCAGGTTATGGGAATGGGGAGGTGTTATTTTTATGATGTTAGGGTCGAACTTTCCCAATTGCACATGCATGCCGGGCACTTAGTGTTATGCTATTTTGGTGGGGTGAGGTTCTAGCAAAAGGTTTGGTTTGCTGATTAAATTCGTTTGGTATTTCAGTTAGGTCAGAGACTAGTTCCCATTTGAATTCTCATTTACAAGGTATTATAAGACACTTCTTTTCTTAAATGAAGGAGGTACTAGAACCATTTATTCTAAAAAGACATTTAATGTAATTTTGTGGGAATGAAGTAGTCCAATTTTCCAGATTTGAATTTTGTAATGAGGGATTAGCGGAAAATGGAAATTCAATATAGGCATGTGCACAATTATCATCCTTACATTCCTAAATTTGGAAAATGAAGTCCAACATTACTACTATCTTGGCTGTCATTCAATCCATTTCTGGTTTTGGTTTAGTTGTTTTTTTAATAGACGATTTTAGTCTTTTAAACATTTAAAAATATTAAATATTAGTCTGTTTATTTCTAAATTTAAATTTTAGTGGCAGTTTTTATAATAAAAAATTTATAGAATGAATAATTTAACTTAATATCTGATATTAGTTATTATTTATTTATAAAGATAATATTTAGTAACATCTTTTTACCATCACATAATTGATAAAATGTTTAAATTCAAATATTTTTAAATTTTCAAAATTAATTAACTTTTAAAGTTTGCATATTAACGTTAAACCTGATGGAAAATTTAAAGACTTCAATATATATTTATCTTCGTTATATTATGTAAATGTGAATAAGATATTAAAACATAGTAATATAAATATTGTTATTTTTTTATATTTCGAACGTAATATTAATATATTGTTTGATGATGAATGTTTAACCAATCTTATGAGAATAAATTTTAGTCATAATCTTCGTTATATTATTTAAATGTGAATAAGATATTAAAATATAATAATATAAATATTGTTACTTTTGCATATTTATTGTTTGATGATAGGTGATTAACTAATGTTGATTATATTAACAATTAAATTCAAATTTAAATTTAATTTAAGTTTATAAAATTAGTTTATAATATGAATATATATTCTGAATTAATATTATTTTTAGTCTTATAAAATAAGGTTCGTATTTATTTGTATATTTAAAATTAATATTATTTTAGTTGATGTAACACTTTCAATTATAACAAATGATACAATTTAATTTACTTTTGACTATTAGTATGACTTGGTGTTTAGTTTACTATTTTGTTCACGTTCGTCCTCAAAGCGGATTTAGGATAAAGAAAGTGAATGTTTTTTCAAAGAAAGTGAATGTTTTTTTATTAGAAGATGTTTGTTAGACGAACCGAGAAAGATTGGTCTTCTCCATCAGTTTTATTATGTAGTTGTCTGAAACTAAACCAAAACTAAAAAAAAACAACTAAACCAAAACCAAGACCAGAAAAAGGATATGCATAAACCTAAGTCCGTTTAAATTGATGAAGCTAAGGTTAAAGACTTTTTTTAATTTTCAAATTATCATGTGCTAAAACTAGTATTTTTATTTTTTTTCTAGTACTTTAATACTAAATATTTAATAAATATGTTATTTTTATCATACGAATTTAACTCTTAAATTAATATTGCTTACAAATAATTATCTTAAAATACTGATATTTAATATTAACAAAATAGACAGAGTGACCATGAAAACTAAATTAATATATTTATTAAATATTGAGTAAATAAGGTCAAAATAAAAAACTTATTTCATTTACTCTTGAACAGTGGATTAAATTTTTTGTACAGTAGATTATGATAGACTCTGTCTCTTACTGTGAAAGGAAAAAATAAAGCAAAAGAAAGACATGAATAGCAATAATTCTTATTTGATTAGAACAATGACTTTTAAAAAGAAACATCTTTATTTTCAACTTTTTCATTTTCTTTATGTCATCAAACAATTAATAATTAGTCATTCGTGATATCACATGTTATTCACACTATCGAAGGAAAGTCGCCTCAATTTTATTTATTGGTGATTATTTATTTATTGGTAATTTTTTTTAAAATGTAAATAATTTATGATAACGAAGGGCAAATTAGACCTGTAATAACTTATTTAGACTAAGTTTGACGTCTTTAATGAAAATTAAGAAACAAACGGAAAGTATGTTTGTTTGTTAGCAATTCTAACTTTGCAAGGTATCCATCCAAATACATCTCTCAACAGCTATTAGGACGAGGCTTTGAGAAACACAAACAGATCAGAATTATCTTTTTTTCATTCACCCACACACCAACCCTTAAAACTTCATACAATGCATTCTCTCATCTCCCTCTCCTTGTGCTTATGGATGTATTATTTTCCGTGGATAAGATCTTGAGAATAACAGATACCCAAGGACCCCACTTCCTCCATTAAAATAACAATTTTTATTTTATATTCATCACTTCAAATACCAAAAAAAACATGAAATCTGGATTCTTCCCATATTTCTATATAATCTGGATTCATTCTGTCGTGTTCAACCAACAGAGAAGAATCCTTGTTTTGAGGACTTGGGTCTGATCTCCGTGCTCGGATAGATCCTCCGCTTTCTCTCCTCGGTTTCGTGCCTGGCACCGATTCTGGGTGTTAGCCAAAAAGCTTTCTTTCCTTTGCTCCATTACAATTTCCTTTCTTTTTTTCCTTTGGTGAGTGCCTTGGGTGTGGTGGTTGGTGTTAAATAATGCGTTTCCGGTTTTGGTGATGTATTCGCACCAATGCGTGGTCCTGTTTCCTGCTAGTGATACTTTTGTCGTGTTTCTCTGTCGTCTTTTGCCGGCTATTCTGTCTAATTCTATAGAAAGGAAATTAATTTCCTTTGTGATTTTGTGTGTGATCCGTTTTCTTCCTCTTGTTTCACTGTACGTGTGTGGTTAAACACTTAGAATTTATTTTTTCTTCGCAAATTGGTGGATTGTCTTGTTGTGGTTAATTCACTGTTAAAAAAAATGGGTATCAACGGAATTATAGAAAGAGACACTGTTTTTTCTGCTGATTTAGCCTCCAAATTTGTACATACTAGAGGAGTTTATTGATTTATCTCCTTCACTCCCTCTTATCCTCTCTTTTTTGGTTATTCTTTCTTCAGGTTCGAACCTTTACATTCGCTTTATTGTTCTCTCTCTTTCTTCGATTCATCTACTATATCGATTTCTGAATCCATTTCTTTTTTACGGTTACCTTATCTGATTGGGTGGGATGCTGTCATCTTCTTTATCTTCCTCAACTGGGTTGTATCTTGTGTTAAGTGGAACTGTGCTTGTTTGATTTTAGTATTAGTTTGCTTTTAATCTTTATTATCGGTTTATTATTTCTTATGCTTTGTTTCATTCAGAAATCTAGATGTCTCATAAGGTTAATGGGGTTGGTTCTTTATTTTTAGATTTAATTCCCCTTCCCTTTGTCATACTGATGTATAAATGATTGTCTTTTTTGTGCTCCTATTGTCCAGATTTTCTTCTGTGAATGAAACTGAACTGAATTCACTTCGTTGCTGGCGTCTGTGCTTCATGTGGATTAGTGTTGACACAAGTTATTGTCCCAATGGAAATTAAGAATTTGAGTGAGGAGGAGAATTAGACTGTCTGGCTATGGAGAATTCTTCTAAGGCGAACGGAAATGGATCAACTGAGGATGGATACTCTATTGCGAGGCACTCTTATCAACCCTCCTTGAAGGGGTCATTACCTTGGCTGGACATAAAGGTATTCTATGTAAGAGTGTGCAAGTGTGAGCTTGATGATTCCACTCCTGGGTTTCTTACATTGAACCATGTTCCTTTGAATCCCGACACTCTTCTTGAAGTTAATGGTGTTCGAACTAGCATATATTCTGATGGGATGTCAACACTTCTCAAAAGAGACAGGGTAGATAGAAAATCTGAAGAAGTGACTTTTGTAAGCACCGATAGCATAAGGATGAGTGGGAGTGTGAAGTTTGAAGTGTTTGATAGAGATGTTCTGCTGCTCTCTGGTGTCTTGGAATTATGGAATACCAATGGTGTTGTTAGGGAAAGTTATAATGGACAAAGGTGGAGCATGAACTGTGAGTCATACATAATTCCAGGCACTAGCTTCTTTAAGGGAAAACAATTGCCATCACCAGACTCAAATCTCCCATCAATTGAGGTCTACATTCAGGCTCCTTCTTGGGTACTCCAATTATCTTAACAAAATCCTTGCAGCTTTCTCAGAAAAAGCATGCAAAGAAGGGGGTGTTGGATGTAATTCCAGAGCATGAGGCCAGTGAAAATGGGAAGCATCATTCTTCTACACTTGCTTTTGAGGTAAGTAGTGTCTGTGCAGTTATATATTAGCGATCTTCTTATATTTTCATCTTTTGGTCTGCCATTTCATAAGTTAACTGATGTATGTATGACTTTGCTTTTACTGCCTTAATTCACCTGTGTTGAGTCATTTTAAAGTAGGATGGTTTAACACAGCATTTATATCTGATGGATTTCAGACCTGAAAATAACCTATGATCTGCTTTCATCGTATTACTTTGCTTCCTAAAATTATTTTGTTCACTTATGTATTGTTTTTTTATGGCTAGCTGTCAAGAAAAGGACACCATTCATGTCTAGTTCTTCATTTAAATTTGGTCCCCGCTGTAACAAATGCAATTAGCTAATCAGCATTACATAATGAGTGTTGAATTTTCTCCCTTGAATATGTGGAAATTTGATAACCAAGATTGTAATTTGAAGAAGATCCTTTTTCTTTTTCATAAATTAAAGACCATCCATCTTAATATTTTTACATGTCAATCATGCAGGCTCCAGATTACCTTTGCGACAAATATGAAGATGAAGATTATAACAGCCTCTACTCAAGAACAACATATGCTGATGGTGAAGATGGAGAGCTTTCTTGGTTCAATGCTGGTGTTAGGGTCGGTGTTGGTATTGGACTTAGTGTTTGTCTTGGCATTGGCATTGGAGTTGGCCTTCTTGTTAAAACCTACCAAGGCACCACTAGCCACTTTAGAAGACGGTTGTTCTGATTGGTGTTTTATTTTTAAAGCTTAAAATTCTCTGCTTTTTGTCCATCTCCCTCTTAATCCATAGACAGCTAACCTTATTTTTGTCCATATCCCTCTTGGTCCAGAGGCAAGAGGCTAAATATCTTGTCCTACTGAGTGGAGTTTTTATTTTTTATTTTTTTCTTTGGAGTTGTTGTATGTAAAATAGTTCATTTTTAGTGCCATAATGTGTCAGTTATATGATGACATAAAGTAAAGCAGGAAAAAGTTTTCCAATATTGTATCTATTTATGAAGGTGGTGAACTGATGAGGTAGTGATATCACCATTTGACTTAGGGGAGAATTATTTTAATTTTGATTTTCCTAATGACAGTAATAATCCTCCTTCAACAGAGTAATTAGAAATTGCAGAGGAAGGTTGCATTCCATGGGAGAGAGGTGACATGAGGATCCATACTCTTCAAAAATGGGAAAAAAATATGTGTTTATACATAGATGTATTTTCTTTCATGACAATTCTGTCTGATATTCATTTATTTTGGTTCTTCAAATCAGTAAAGTTATTATAGAAATTTAATTTAAATAAAAGATAGAATGATATGTGGAATGAGATAAGTTTAAGACAGGTGAAGTAAAAGAGAACTTTACAGGTCTGCCTAGGTGGATGGTTGTGCAAAGTTTGTTCATGGAATTATTGTGACCTTCCTCCTTCCTGGTCCAAATTAATAGCGTACCTTATAATTTAAAGGTAGTGAGGTTCTGTATGTGCTTGAGGTTCACGCATAATAGTGACCAATCTTCATGCAGTAGGCATGCATGTTGATTGGCTATGCAGATCAAACATTCAACCTTATCTCCAACTGTCAACTAATTTTTTGCTGAGTTTCAAAACTTGTGTTTTTGAAAACAAGTAGATTTTTTGTATGAAGCAAATAGAAGACATTTCATTAAAAAAGTACAAGTTGTATCAAGATTGACATATCACAAATGGAATAGAAACCATCAATGCAATAGTATAAACATGTGACCCCTCTCCAATTACATATGTTAAATTACTGCATAGCAGCAATAGAAACATAATTACTGTTACACTCCTCTGTTGTCTGTGTATGTAAACCTGCATCTGAAATTTGAAAACATTAGTCCCTGCCTAAATAAACTCTAACAACAACTCCCAAACATAAAGGCCTAGACCAGGATTAAGATTCCAAACCAGAAAAAATGTAATGGAAGGTTTTACTCTTCAATCTAATCCAAGAAAAAGCCATATAGCTAATGTGATGTATCAAATCTCCTCACAAAAAGTCTACATTCCTAAACATAATTTCATTTAGCTAGTTTCGTATGACAGATGGTTTTTGAATGAAACTTAAGTTAGAAACATTCAATGTATGTATTTGTCCATAACCGAATATCAAAATTGAATGAAACTTAAGTTGGAAACATTCAGTATCCTGTCTATAATTATGTGGGAAGGTATTTATATATTTAAATATATCTTGTAAAGCAATGTTTTTTTTATTCAAGTCCAATTTTGGTATCCAAATATATCATATTTCATGTATTTGTAAGATCGAAGCTTATTATTCCAGATGGACCATTATTCAGTGCATGGTTCAATATTTTAACCTCTTTTACTCTTATTTCTCCTCTGTCTCCCAATAACAATCTAGTTTGAATACTTTAAATCATCCTAGCTATTCCACTTGGAGCCTTATAAACTGATAGGAAGAAAACAAGTAAAGAAGTTAAGATAGAGTTGATAAATCAACTCTACCTGTTAAGGATAACTACTTATATTTCCGTAGAGTTAATTTCTTTTCAAACTTCCTTATAATAGGACTCCATGAATCCAATTTTGTGGGACTTGTCTTTATAGGAATTCCCAAATACAAAAACCGTCCAAAAATAAACTTGCAATCTAATAGTGAGGTTAATGCTACAACTTTTGAGTCTTCCACTGCAATTGTTTCACATCTACTTTTAAAAAAATTAACTTTAAGATTCAAACTAATTCAAAGTTCCTGAAGATATCCTTGATAGTTTAATTTATACCAATCTCTCTAATTTCAGCCCTTCTGACATACTTCCTCGTAAGTCAAGTTAGACCTTCTGCTACAATGGTGAGAAGAAGATGTAACTAAATAAAGGGTCTTAAGAATGCTTTGGCAGAGGCACAATTAAAAGAATTAGATGTTATCTTAATTACTCTTTTAATTGAGAATGATATCATCAGCTGTATGAATCAATGTTGTTAATTTATAAATAAAATATGACAAATCCAATAAACTAATCTGACACATTATTTCTGTTACTTAAATTCAAATGATTAAATACTTCAAATTTTTATGATGATTTATTTTTATTTGTAAATTACAAATCTTATCTTATCTTATAAGTCGATTGAATTACTTTTAATTTCTTAACACGATTAAACATATCTTTTACAAGTCGATTGAATTACTTTTAAAGGTAATTTCTTAACACGATTAAACATATCTTTTTCGTGTAGCGGTTGAAGATCCGTTTCTTCAAATCCTCCAGAAAGTATTAATCATACCCCTCGAGAGACTATTCCTATTGTGACTTTTGTTCCAGATGACTCTGACAATTGGATCGAACAAATAGGAAGAAAAACAATATGTTTGTTTCTGGTAAAAAATAAAACCCCTACTTTCCCTAATTTTAAGAATAATTTAAAAGGTGATTATTTTTTTACACGTTTCTTCATTATGTCATTTAAATGTGAATAAGATATTAAAAGATAATAATATAAATATAAATATTGTTATTTCTTTGTAACAAATGGTACAACTTAATTTACTTTTGACTATTAATATGATTGAGTGTTAGTTTACCATTTTGTTCACATTCGCCCCCAAAACGGATTTAGGATAAAGAGAGTGAATCAGGTAAGAATTTCAAAGTCAAATTCAAATTAAAAATATTCATATTCCATATTAAGTTGGTATATTCGACATATTTTAATTGAGTTTTAAATGGGGGGATAATTTTATTTGCAACGAGTTATAGCAAGACAGGTATATTGATTTTGGTGAAAAAAAGTCTCGAGCATCGTTTCATCCCTGGAAAATACATGCAACTTCAGAACTAAACTCATGTTTTCCAAGAAAGCCATTAGTCACTAGCACCAGGAAATTGTCTATGTAATTTGGCTGTGGTTTGTCCTAAAAAGACAAGACAGTTTACTTTGGAATTTGGATTTATATGTACAATGTTGGTGTTAAAGTTTAAGTTTCTGAACATAGTATTTACATATATGCACAATATTTGACAGCATGCGAAGCAAGTACTTATTGATCAAAGAGAGAATCTGGTTTGAGGGGTCGGGCTGCACGGCGGAACCAGGTGTTGAATGCAGTGACCAAATGAGGACAATCTTCAACGTTTCGGGTTGAAAAGCTGAGGCACCGCTGCAGCAATTCTTGAGCATCGGACATGGGCAACGTGGAGATGATACGTAAGAATGTTTCTTCCAGTTCCAGATACAACGATTTGTTGCTCGGTGAAATTGGGGAAACATTATCTTTGCATACCACTAAAACGGGTAGCCAGTCTTCTACCAGCTTCCTTCTCACCTTAACATACCAAAAAAGTAAGCGTCAATATGCAGCAATCAATTAGAACATCTAATATTGACATATCAAACAATAATATCAGTGAAGAAGGTATGCAATGTGATTAAAATCAATCTCAAATGGAGGGAGACTCATACTTAATGCCAGTGAAATCTTCTAATCAAAATAACAAAGGTGCTGCAGCACTTGGACAAACTTAATTACAGTTCTTTGAGTACTTTCCATACACAATAAAGGCTGACATTTAAGGTCAACACTATGATCATGGTAAAACTCTGACTTTGGTGAAAAAACACCACCAAAAATACGTAAAGAAATACATCCCAGGTTTGTACAGGATAATTTTAAAGCCTTCAAACGTGCCAGAGTGCATTAAAAAGAGAATACAGTTAATATCTGACTATTTTGCATTAATTTGCTATTAAGTTATATTATATGCTCCAGCAAAATGTTCATAATAAAAATTAAAGCTTAAAATGGTCCATTTAAAAAGCCAGTCTAACAGGCCAAAAATGAACTACCTATTATTACCATTCAATCTAGTTTTACACATCTGGCATTGCAATTAGCAAGTTCGATGATCAAATGCTTCAACCCTCAAGGGGTACTGAATCCCTTTAGAGCAACTCAGCAGCAGCACAATTGGGGGGGCTCCAATAGAATACTTTTTTTCCGATTAAAAAAAGAAATTCTATAGCCAGCATTTCCTACCCAAATATGAGAACTTAGCATCAAATATGCTTTTGGAAGGGAGCGGAGTAAATGAATTCCACATACCAGGTACGAACATAATGTTTCCAATCCCACATTCTCCTCAACTCACGAATTCAACCTTTAAATTTCAACAAAGACAAACAGCACAACATAACAATTTGAAATAACAAAAGTTGAATTGCCCTTATTTCTGCACCTAAGCAATCAGATTCCACACACCACAACATCAACAATTGTTCACCAAAGGCCAGAGTATGTTTGAGTAAACAGCGTAATCAAAGAATAATAAACTCATGAACAAAGGAAAGTGAACACTAAACCTACCTGTCTAGAAGCGAGAATAGTGCCAGCAGAAACAGCATTGGCGAGCCTGCAGGTACATCTAAGAATAACAGCAGGAAGGCCAGGCACAATGTTCCTCCAAGAATCATCACGAAACGCCCTCTGCAAATCTGCGGTGAAACACGCTTGCTCGCTCCATTCCCTCACGGCCACATCCGCAACCCTAAGCTCAATCATTCTTTCCACAAGCCACAGAAGATGTTTCCCATTCGTCGAAGCCTTGTGCAGATTCAGCTTCTGAATGGCCTCCGTTTCGTTGTGATCCCCTCTGAACACTGGACTCGAATAATCCTCCAACGACTCCTTAACCGTCTTCAAGCTTCTAGCGAACGCCTTCTCCAACACTCTCTTCGCCGTCTCCCTCGACGACAAATCCCTCAGTATCTTCCCTACAAATGCCTTCACGAACGCCGTGTTGCCGTAACTGTTCATCGCCGACGAAACCAGACCCTCGAGCATCGCTTCGCACGAGTCCTCTCTCGATGGCGAAACCCTAGCCACGAGCTCCTTCGACTCTTCCTCGCTCAGGAACGGGATTAATCTCACCACTCGCTTCTCTTCCTCCTCCGTCCATGGCACCGCCTCCAGGAAATCCACGCACCAACGCACACACTCCTCGAACAGAAGCTCCAGCGCCACCGGCAACAGATCTAGCGCCGTTGAAGCGCTATCCACCACGGCAGAGAAGTCGTTAGTGTAGAGAAGCTCCAGGACGGTGAGATGAGATTGGATCGAGCCAGTAGGGGGAACACCGAGGTTGAGGAGGAAGCGGTCGCCGTCGGTTGAGGTTGCGTGATCTGATGCTTGGACGTGGCCAATCCACCGGTCGGATAGGAGAGCAGAGAAATATTTGGAGCGACGGAGGATGTCGGAGTGGAGGTAAACGTGGAAGTCGGAATTGGAAACAGAATCAGAGGTGGCGGTGGCGGTGGGGGAGGACTGAAGTGGAGAGGGAGAATCCATGAAGAGGCGGAGGAAGACGTCAGCAGTGACAGCGTCGTTGAAATGGAAAGCTTCATCTGTGGAGGAAGTGGAACGGTCGTCCGCCATGGGCGAGGGACGGTCATCCACCATTGGAGCGGGACGGTCATCAGCCATGGAAGAGGGACGGTGTTGTTGTTGGGAGATTTCGGTTAGGGTTACGTCTGAGACGGAGGAGATGGTGCCGACAGTGGAGGAGGAACGGCGGGCGGCGGTTCGTTGCCGCTTTTTAGGGATTCCGGCGCTGGGAATCATCGGAATGGATTAGAACGAAATGGAGGAAAATACTTTTTTAGAGTTTTCTTTTTTTAGTGTATTGAGGGAAAAGGAAGGTAATGGATCACGATTGTGCTGGAGAGTGGGGACGGAGGTGAGAAAGAACCCTTTCTGTCCATTTTTTTTTATCATTTTTAAAAAAAATGAAATATATTTTCTTTTTCTTTATTAAGAGAGAGTGGATATGTTTTACTTTTCTTTTCTTTCTTTTTTTTAATAATAACCAGATGAATTTAGTAATTTTTTAATATAATCTTAGATTTTTTATGTACAACATAATTAATTGTCCAGAAATACTACAAGTAATTTCTAAAAACACACAAAATGAGTAGGTAATGATAAAATTGTAAATATGCAGAAATTATAAATATTAATTTTTATTATTAATAAAAAATAAAAAAACACCTGTCTAGGATCACCTAGTGAATTCTATTAATCAAAACAATCTTATCCAAAACCATCAGCAGTTAGACGGTATCTCTCATCTCATGAGTTGTTTTCTTTTCTAAGAAATAAAAGAAATGAAACAATCACATGCCGCCACGTCTCAAATCAAGACAAGGATGCTGGGTCCCTTGCTCCTTCTGCTTTTCTTTTTTTTATATTAAAAAAAAGGTACCAGGTGCTTCAAGTAATGCAGGTGTACAAATTAAGACAATGGGTTCGGATAGCATTATAGCCTTTCTTCTAACATGGATTCCGCTACCCTTACCCAATGGGCTTAAAAGATCAAACCAGGCTTCTTGGCTGAACACACAACCTCAAACACTCTATACTCAAGACAGTATTACTAATTACACCGATCTGAATTACTCAACGTACCCCCTTTTCATATACTGAGGAGCTACATATTGCTACAGTTTAAGCAAAACAAATATTTTGTGTATCGTACCCAGTGGAGGTTGAACGGTTAACATTCCAGCACCATTTGGTCCATCCACTCAGGTCAAAGATCAGGCTGCAATTGAGTCAGCGCTTAAGCTATTGTTGGACCAAGAGTCCAGCAGATGATAAAATAATCAAATATAATATCTAATTAAAGATATTAATAAAGCAGGTTACAAACAACCAACCAGATTTTCAGATAATCTGTTTATATCACCACATGCCTAACTGGAGCGTCAGAGTGTTTTTTGCAGGTACATCCTTCCTCATCAAGAAGAAGACCGTCGATGCCAATACCGATCGGCCAATAGCAGGAGTTTTGGAAGTGAGGGAGCGGTTCACCACGTCAGCATGTCAGTCTCTCGGTCCCATACTTTTATACCGAAACATTTTGTATGAATGATTTATTGATATGATATTCTAGGAAAAAAATTATTAATGGTATTCGTTCTTTTTCATCAAGTTTACCAAAAATACCAAAAGAAAATTAAAACTATGAAATTTAGCAATAAAACGTATTATTTTGAAAGAAATTATAGTAAAAAGGTATGTGTATTTTTAGTCATGGTATTTTAAATGTCTTTTATTTTCCTTCATTATCACTCTTATTTGTTGTTCAGATATAACACTCTTTTGCAAAACAAGCAATATTTGCATAATCGATATCATGAACAAGAACGGACATAGTGTATTATCAGGATTGAGAATACGAATTTAGGAACCCAACATTGATAGTATATATAAAAAAGTCTTGATAATACTTGGAAGTGACTACTTCTCATGTATTCAAATTTTTCAACAATATACAACAAAAGATCTCGATAAACCTCCACACACATGCAACAAGACCAAACCTTTGTAATGTTGGATTAAGGATGTGATTAACATGTTAAAATACCATTTTAGCAACAAATCATGATTAAGTAATGATTTCACAATTGTTAAAATGAGGGAAGGGTATAGGTCCATCATCACCATTATAAATATGAGTAGTTAGGTAAGAGATGAGTAGTGTTAGATTGTTTTGTATGTTTGGAATGAGTCATTGATTCGTGTTTAATGTGACTAGTTGGTTGTTTTAGCCATTTAGAGTTAGTGTTAAACTGTTTTATATGGTTGGAATGACGTAAATTTTGCAAAAATTTTGTTTAGCAAAATTACATAGATTCGCTCGACGAGCATATACTTGCTAAGCAAAGTAAAAAAAAATTACTGACTTGGTGGTTACTATGTGAGCAAAATCTTGTTAGGTGAGACCAATATCAAAGAGTTCACTGACTTGATTGTTGTTGGGCGAGAATATACTCGTTCAACGACTTTTGGGAGAGTTTAAGTCTGTAAGTTTCAATGGTTTTCTCACTGATCAAGTATACTTAGTTGTTGAGCGAGCAAATCTGGTGGCTAAGAGAAAGGGCTTTAACTGAGCGAGTAGACCTAATGGCTAAGCGAAAATATCGGAATTTTAACAAATTTTTCATATACCTCTTATGATGTGTTTTGTATGTGATTATGTGAATGTTAAAAACAATGATTGGTTTATAATATGATTGTGAACATGTATGGTGGTTATTCATGTGATATGGTGATGATGACAAGTATGTTATTGATTATGTGCATAATATCAATGTTTGACGTAATTCCATGAACCTTGTGGTGAGATTCTATGGTGACGTGTAGTAGTGTGTTGTATTAATGTATGAACTCAGTCTTGAAAGTTATTTTGATAATCACTTCATCTCAAGTAAAAAAGAGGAGTGATGTGATGAAGAGTAGTAGGAGGTCATAGTCTATGATTTAATTATTTGACTATAGATGATAGCATGATTAACCTTGTATAATAGCTTAGGTGGACAGAGTGTTCAACCACTACAAGTGCAAAACTTGTCATATTTTTACATCAATATACATATTTGAATGATCAAGTCTATATGTTATGATCTATCTAAATTATTGTTTAAATTGAAAATAAAATTATCATGTATACTCGATTTAATTATTTAATTGTGTGATTGCTTTTTTATAAGAGTTAGTTTATTTTTCTGTTTGTGTTTGTTTGATCTTTTCTTTTGCAATAATTGCTTAATTGTTGAAATGAAATGAGAGGATGATATTTTAATTGAATTTGAATTGGCTAATAGAGAAAATCGTGTTTAGGAAGTTATATAGAGATTATAGCTAGTTTTAATTCTTTATGAATAATTTTCATAGTTTAAATACTTTTTAGTTGTAGAGGTTCTTGTATATAATTTTTGTGTTATGGTTATACTGAAACTGATGCTCTTATGCTTTACTTTAAGGGAACAGATCTTGTTTATTAATATGTAAAATTCCATAAGAATATAAAAACTATTAAAAATAAAATGTTAAAAGAAAAGTTCATAATTTTTAAATATAAAACGAGTTCTAAATCACGTCTATCCTCGACCAGAAATCCGTGATATTATTTTAATATAACTATCACTATTAATATTTTTCTAAAACACGGAAAGATATGAAAATATATATTTTACGTCATTTTATTAAAAGTTGATCATGATTTTATAAATTATTCAATTCCATAGTTTTTTTTTATAACTATTACAATTAAATTGACCGTTAGCTTAAAAAGGTAAATCTAACCAACTTATGTGAGTTATTTAAAAAAGTTCACTTAATCAGAACTATTTTTATATCCATTGTCTAAGATATCATCATTTCATATATAGAAAATATTACATAGGTATTTTAAAAATAGTTCTTCCATTTTAGTATAAATTTTAGTGACAAAAAAAAAACAGTGGTGACAAAATGTTCCATTCTATCTTGTTTTAACCTTAAAAACAAGTATGAAAGAGTTGGCAAACCAATATATATATATATATTATATATATATATATATTATATAAATTAATTGTTATAGTATTTATTACTTTATTATCTAATCAATTAAATCTAAAAAAAATTGTAAAATTAAATGTTTATATATATATATATATATATATATTTAAAATAAAAAATCAATTGTAATTAATTATAAAATAAAATAAAAATGACGAATAGATAAACTGGTCAGTGTTCCAAACCTCTTGCAAAACTAGTTCATTTTGTAACTACTAAAAACATATCACTATATGTGTGTATTTTTAAAAAATAGTAAAATTATAATTATAAAAGTATATAAATAATTTTTACAATTTTATTATATACAAAATTTATTTATTTTATAGTATTTTTGTTATTGTAGAAATTTATTTTAATTTAAAATGGTTATATTTAAAAAAACAGTTTAAAGATAAAAGTGTAAGATGATTAATTTAATTAAAAAAATACTCGTTAAAAGATAAAATTGCGAAAACATATATACAAGAAATGGATAAATCTCTTAATATAATGGGGATGAATAATAATAATTTTATATTATTCACGAATCAAAATGACTAATATTTTAAAAATCAAAACCAAAATGTTTTATTTTATAGAATTAAACGATTAATTTAAAAAATAGAATAATTTATAAAAATTACACATAAGGAAATAAACACATTCTTTGAACTATAACCATATTTAATTTTTTTTTATCTTTAAATATACTTTAAAAAATCCCACTTTGTACACGTATATTGTGAATATAACCTACTTAATAGAAAATTCCATAATGAACTCTAGCAATGCGAAAATATTCATCAAACCAATAACACTGTAATCATAATACCAAAATAAAAACTAGTATATAATTCACTAAACTAAACACATTTTTAAAAAAGAAAAAAAAAATCAGTCTAGAGAGTAAACTTTATATAAAGTATTTGTTGTAAAAAGCCAATTGTTTTATACCAAATTGTACCATTCTGATAGTGTGGGATAATGAAACATTTAAAGATCGATCTAAAGTTTATACACTCAGAAATTATATTTAAACCTGTATTATAAGTGCTTTTGATTTAATTAATATATTCTATAGTATAAGAAATATTTTAACAAAAGAAATAAAAATCATCTTTGTATTTCGTTATTATTTATTTTAGTTGAAATATTTTTTTATTATTTGGAGAAAAGGGGATTTTTAACTCTTTTATTTATAAATAAAATATTAATGGTCAAGAGAAAAAACTATTTAAGTTTAGTGATTATTACTTGGAGTCAAAATAGTTCATTATATTTTTTGTTTTTTTAAGGCTTACAGTTTTTATTGGAACAACGGATATATTTATAATTTTCAATCGAATTTATGTGCATCTAAAGATTCAACAGTTGCATGTAAAACCAATCTAAAATACAAACTAAATAAAATAAACTTTTCATTATTTTTCTTTTTCCTGTGAGAATCCTTTATCCTCTGTTTTGGAGATTTTTCTACAATTTTGAAATGTCCATTTTAAATTGTGTATATATATATATATATATATATATAATATATATATTATCTTTTGAAATTATCTGTTGTGCTATGACTATGGTATAATTATTAGTTAAAAATGATCTGTTGTGCTATGACTAATTAGTTATTGAGATATTTGCAAGATTTTGTGTCGCGACAAACACAGAAGAAAATGATTGGATGTAGCATGATAAGGAGGTTTCAATCTCCCTGAGGTTACGAGTATTACTGTTTCTTATTATCTAACTTAGTTGTTAAGAAAAAAAAATAATAATATATATTTTAACATGATTTACGTGTCACTTTATTATTAGTTTAAAATTATTTTACAATCAATAAAAATAATCATAAATATTAATATCAACCAATAACATAATAACAATGAAACAAATGCACAAGAAATTGAGAAACCTTGCTCCTTTGAATAATTTACCTTGTCGGTAGTTTAGTAGTTAGGATTAGATTTCTTTACATTCTTTTTTCCAATCAAGAGATGCATAGTTTTTATTGATATTTCATTCCATGTGATAAACTTCCGAAATAGGCTTATAAGGCTGATCATCATTAAAATATATTAGGATAAAATTATCGTGCTAGTGTAATTTACATCAAAATTATCGAAACAGACAAATTTTTTAATTTTTTATGCATATGAGTAAGTTGTATTTGTATGATTATCTAAACACGATTTCAGAATCTTCAAGGTCAAGTTGTATTGTCAGACTAACACGATTCCTATATGAATGAAAAAAATTGTACGGATCAAATACGATTTTGATTAACCTTAATTTTTTTTTATCGAAATTGTGTAGGGTGGGCATGGTATATTTTGACTTTAACTCAAACTCCGTCAACATAACTTTATTTTTCAAAAATATATAATTGGAATTAAGTTTAACATAATTATCATACAAAATTAACGTAAATCTAACACAACTTAATTTAAGGAGTTTAAAATAATATTTACACTATATGACTTATACATATACATAATATTATATTTTTTTTTCATTAAAGTAATTTTATTATAGATTATGGATCAGTTTAATAAAAGAAATAGGTTAAGATAATTTTTTCAATCTAGTAACCTGACACACCTTATCATGTCCAGTTTAGTAGTATGAAAAACTTGTCTAATCTAGTCTGACGGACCAATCTCGCAGGTCAGTTACCAGTCAACTAATGTTTGATATAACTAACTGAGGTTTGTTACAATTCGACCTATGTTTGATATAACTTGGCCTATGTTTGATACAACTTGGTTGATGTCTGATACAACTCACTCAAAATTTGATATAACTTGGTATAATTTGTTACAATTCAACCAAAGTCTGATATAGTTCGATCGAGGTCTGATACAACCTGACCATAGTCTGATATAGGTCGACCGAAGTTTGATACAACTCGATCGAGTTATGATATAACTCGACTAAAATCTACAATAATTTAAAAGATAATCTCATAATCAACCCAACGCTTGTCATCTATAATTTTCATATAAAAAGTCAAAAATAAAAAACAAATAAATCAATTTCATCCATTTTTAATAAACCAGATTAAGTTTAAACGAACTGTGGTTTTGTCCCACCCTAAGTATAATACATTTCTCATAATAGTCATATTTTAAAAATACAAATAAACTCCTTTCTCATAGACATATATTTCAAAATTTATAAATAAACTCTTGCAAATATCATTTTATGAGATTTCACTCAGAATAGTCCTTAATTAATTTATCTTTGTCACTAAATTCCCTTTACCCTGAACAACTTCTTCATAAGAAAACTTTTAAAGAAGAAACAATCTTAAACTAAACATGTGCTCATTGTCACCACATAAATTTTGGTCAACTCCTCTTGAAATTTACTCGACGCGTTGGGCAGTGTTTGGGTGGTCACTGATTGTATTGTTTCAATAGTCAAAATGACAATGATTTTGAGCACAACAATTTGGCACAGTGCACCGAAGCGCGAAATCATTACACTTGCCATGTGTAAAAAAACATTCAAATCTAATAATGTTAATTATAACGATAACAATAACATATCTGATCGGTGATTTTTATTTCTGTTAAATAAAATATTCAGTCCCAAAAATTGTGAAAAGTATTCCAAGTCAAAAGTTGAATAAATTATTCAATAAAGTGCCTAAAAGAATTCAAATTAGTCCGTTGTATCGATAATATAATTTCCCGTTTTACCTTTTCAATTAAAATTCAAACGGGCAACGTTTTACACAGGGTTTGTTGGATCCAATCTAACCATATATAAACTTTGAAGTGAGATATAAGTAATAATCGCGGTTAATGTGTTGCTTTGCAAAGATTAAAACATGTGATGTCTCACGAGTTTCGGATATTACTTAACAGTTATTTTTGTACAACTACTTTAAATACGTAGTTTTATGACATTGACACGTATAATTTTGTACGCTGTCGTTATATATGACTTTCGTGAACAAGTTAATAAAAACTGATAAAACGTTGGCAGTTGCAGTGATTCTGACAAACGTCATATTCCGAAACTAAAATCTTACAGCTTTAGTTAAGAAACGGGGAAAATCCAAAAGCAGGGGTAGTGGAGAAGCATAAATGCTGGTGAAATTAATTGTGAAGCAAGAGAATATTGCATTCATCAGCAAATGGTTTGGTGGTGGTTAGGTTACGTTTGATAATCACGTTCACGTGGAATCACCATCCACTCGTTTTGACATATATAATGGAAGTGATTATGCTCCAAGAGAGTCCTTCGTTAAGCTACAATTCAAAGTCCCACGTATTAAAACAAGGAATAGATTAAAATATCATATTAAATGGCGTTTGTGATAAGAAGATGGAATGGAGCATAGTAGAAAAATGATGCAATAATGAAGCCTCCTAATTACCCAACAGACCCCACCGTCGAACAGTGTTTACTCGAGAGGGTATTTTCAACGCTTTTTTGGATTTCATTCGTTTGTGGTTTGTGGTGAGAGTGAGAGTGAGAGTAACTTAGGAAGAGGATCCAGCACAGAGCAAATGGCATTCTCGTAATCATGACCCCACTCTCTTCCCAGAAAACAACAACCCAACACCTCTTTCGTTTCTTACTTTCGTTTCTGTCTGTTTTTCCCATTTGTATCCGTTGAAACCCCACTTCCACTCTTCTCAACGCCAACACCACTCCCTATTCCCTTACCCTTTTCAATGCTTATTATAGCTTTTTCTTCCCATTTTCAACCATGTCATCGTAGAGCTTTACCCACCCAGCTCTCGTAACAAATAACAACCTTTAACCTTCTCCTCCCACGTTAAGGAAAAGTAAGTAAGTAACACCGATGACTGAGGCCGCCACAACCACGGGTGTCAGCTTGAAGCTTCTCGTCTTGGTGGCTGTTTTGGTCGTCTTCGCGGTGGTGATTCTGGTTCTCGTCTTCTTCCTGTGCTTGCGGGGCGGCCGGAGCTGGAAGCGGCGGAAGTTGGCGGCGAAACTCAGCTCCGGGAGCATCCCTCTGGTGTCGAAGGAGATCATGGTGGTTAAGACCTCGGATCTCACCCCTGCGACGACGAGCGAGATTGGTGACGTGGAGGGTGATCCGAAGAAGGAGGCGGGCATGAAGGTCGAGATTGAAGCGGTGACAGCAGTGACGAAGAGCGAAGTTTCCGGTGGTGGGGCCCACCGCAGCGAGTTGTCGGTGGAGGATCCGAACATAGGGTGGGGTCGGTGGTACAGCATGAAGGAAGTGGAACTCGCCACGCGCGGTTTCGCAGAAGGGAATGTTATTGGGGAAGGTGGGTACGGTGTTGTGTACAGAGGAATTCTGCACGATGCTTCCGTCGTTGCTGTCAAGAATCTTCTAAACAACAAGTATGTCACACACCCACATGTCTAAACTCCGAACTTTATTTTTTATACCTTAATTTTACTTCTCTGTGTCCTTTTTTATGCTTATTCTGCTGCATGTTACTCTATTTTAGTCTTTCCTTACTCAATTTTTTACAGTCCTCTGTTTCTTTCAACTGAACCTAAAAAACTCTTTCTCTCTAACTTTCTACCTATTCTGTGTCTATGAAATGGTTTCCACTTTTCTTTTGTAACCCAAACTTAATCCTAGCGGATACGTATAGTGCATGACTGCATGTTTGGATAGATATCACTGACGTGATTTTGGAATTCCAATACACATTCTCCAAGTTCAAGACGAAACGAAAAAGAAGAATCTGTTACTTTGAAAATGAGTATACTTTTGACCTTCCTCAATTCCCATTCCAAACGTCCAAACACTGTCTTAGCCTGGGAAATATGCAGTCTGTTTGCTTTGAATTGTCTTCAGAAAAGTGAAGCGAGTTTGGTGGCTGATTGTTTTGCTTTTGAGAAACAATTGTTTACTTTTTTATTTTTCGCGTTGTTTGAGAGAGTTAAAATATTACCACTACTACTACCATGATTACTCATAATTTAAGCGTTCTTAACCTATAATAATAGTCACTTGCCTCTCTTCTACTTGGTTTTTATTTCTAGTGTTATTTTTGGTTGGGTAATAATGTTAGTATGTTACTTTTCTCTTTACTTTTACTTTTTTCTTTATTATCATGTTGTCTGTATATAATTTCTGTTTTACTTTTTTTGAAATACTAGCTTAATCCCCCCAAACTTTAGTTTATTATAGTAATTTTGCAAGTTTATTGATATAGGAAGAATAATTACCTTCTATGTGTTTTGGGATTTCTAAACGCAAATTCAAAGATAACTATCAATTAATATCGGTAACTTATATTTATGGTAAAAATGTTAAAGTTAATCACTGTCACCTAAAAATTGAAGTTGTCTTTACCAAAATTCTTGAAATTCCATCATAAAAGTAAGAAACAACAATGTGAGAAGTGGTTGTTTCATGATTTCAACTTTAATTTTGTAAAGATTCAAGTACACTCGATGTTTTATACTTGCACAATCTTAATGTTGTGCATATAAAAATCTTAAGTTTACTGAAACAATTCGTGTGTGTTGTATCCTAATTAGGGGTCAAGCAGAGAAGGAGTTTAAGGTAGAGGTTGAAGCTATTGGAAAGTAAGGCATAAGAATTTGGTTCGTTGGTGGGATATTGCGCTGAAGGTGCTCGAAGGATTGCTCGACATGGGTATTTTTTGATTCAATGTCATTCAGACCATAGAAGTTCAGAATTCCTATGAATTTTCTTCAGTAACAATTTTACTATCATTCAGGATGCTTGTTTTGAGTATGTTGACAACGGAAACTTAGACAGTGGCTGCATGGTGATGTAGGACCAGTTAGCCCCTTGACATGGGAGATTCGAATGAGAATTGCTATTGGGACAGCAAAAGGGGTGTTTATGTGCTGAAACTCTTTCTGACTAATGCTATCATGCTCTTTAGTTTTATCCTTGATTATGCTATCTTAACATTCCATCACAACAGTTAAAGTTTCTGCATTTGAAACAGGCTAGCCTATTTGCATGAAGGCTTAGAACCCAAAGTTGTGCACCGGGATATAAATCCAGTAAACATTCTGTTGGATAAAAACTGGAATGCCAAAGTATCAGATTTTGGACTTGCCAAACTCTTAGGATCTGAGAAACCCATGTGACGACGCGTGTAATGGGAACATTCGGGTGATTTTTTCTTACTGGACAATCTGAGTTGTTTTTCAACTTCCATAAATGGTAATCATCTTATGATTTGTTACTACTAATTTCTGCAGATATGTTGCACCTGAGTATGCAAGCTCAGGTATGCTTAATGAGCGCAGTGATGTGTATAGCTTTGGAGTTCTACTCATGGAGATAATCACAGGAAGAAGCCCCATTGATTATTCAAGACCACCTGGAGAGGTGCTTCTGGGTTTTGTTCATGTTTTCATCAATATATTACGGACATGTTTGGAGGAAACTTCTCCATAAGCAAAAATTAACTTGAACATGAATTAAAATCATATTTTAAGCTAACAAGAAATCATTTTTACAAGTTAGTCCATGCATAAGTTCATTTTAATCCATAGTTATTTCATTTTTCTATCTTAGAAGTGACTGTCAAGACTTAACATAGTTTTTGTAAATGTGCTTCAGATGAATCTAGTAGATTGGTTCAAGGCAATGGTAGCAAGCCGTCGCAGTGAGGAGCTAGTTGATCCGTTGGTTGAGATTCCACCCTCTCCAAGATCTTTGAAACGAGTTTTACTGATTTGTCTGCGGTGTATAGACTTGGATGTCGTTAAACGACCAAAGATGGGTCAAATTGTTCATATGCTTGAGACAGATGATTTCCCCTTTCGTTCTGTAAGCACCACACTCAGCCACTCTTTCTCAGTTTTCATCCTTATACACTAACTTTAACTTGTTGAATAGGAGCTACGCACAGTTAGAGAGAAAGATCCTTTGCCTTCTCACGCTGATGTTTCCATTAAAGTTCCTTATCCACCACCAAAGCATGCAGAAACCGTAGAAAAATCAAGATGGAGATGATTTTTTGTATTGTTGGTCAAGCAACTCATTTGTATTCAGATTTCATGATGTTATGAACAAGTTATATGAATCGCTGTGCATATCTTATACGGTTTAGTTATTTTCTTCGGGTTTCAACCATGCATTTTGTTGTATTGCATTATTGTAAATACGAACTTCACAATCTGTCGATTTTGTTTGTCTGCTTGTGGACACATTCAAGAACCTTAGAGCACGTTTTCAAGAACCTTGAAGCATTGTTTAATCTGATTTTAGGCATAAAACCACTCGTTTGGTCTTTAACGTTGCTTCCCATTTAACATTCAGCCTGAATCCAATTTTCTCACAGCACCGTAAAATTAAAATGTTAACTTGCAATTATTTATGATACTTCCGACACTATCGACAATGATGACTCTGCTGCTGCCATGTTTGATATGAAACCGAATCTACGAATCAGATGTTTTCCTTAACTTCCACGACGGTCCTACGTACTGCAAGCACGATTCACCGCAAGTTGCTCTTGCAAGTAAAAAAACGGTGTTTCTGATTCATACCAATTATTACCCCTGCATGATGCATGAGTTGTCGGGGCAGGTATTGATCTTCTTTCAGTACTGAACATCATATGCATAATTAGCATAACGCCACCAAAGAGTTGGTACACTTTCGTTAGCTTGTGTTTTGTTCGCATTTTCCTCATACACGCTTCATTGCCTAGATGAGAGAATTGACAGATGCTACCTATATTTGTGCCTCTGGTTCAGGAATTACAACACAGGCCCAATTTGTATTCAACACTTCATTGACAACTTTAAACTTCTTCAAAACTCAAGTTGAAGTAAATAAATCAGGCCATCATTAGCCTCTTGTTTTCAACAAGAAAATCATTCAAAGTTATTATTAGGATAATAATTCATGTCAGGAAAGTTCAAACATTCTTTATGTTTGTAGTGTTCTTTGAAATTTCCGAACACAATATCAAAACATATATTCATATTTTTAAATATTATTTTAATTTCATGGATATTAACATTATCTGTTAAAAATGTTTACTTGCATGATTTTGTTTTCTTCCAGAAATAATTTATTTTTACATCGAATGCTAAAACTTGTTTTGTTAGAAGTTATTTTTTAATAATTTTTTAAATGATCAAAAATAGAAATTATGAAAACATAAAATTAAAAAAATATATATAGAAAAAAAATAATACTATAAATATGAGCTATTCTTTAGTAATAGACATATTGAAAACACGTTAGAAAAAAAAACTTTTATTGACCATTAAAATGTGTCTAAGGACACATCAGAAAAAATAATTATTTTTAGAAATATGTGGATCAATTTGGTTTATAATATAATTTAGATTTTTGACTTAATTGATATTTAAAGATTGATATGTAAATTTTAAATTTGAGAAACTAACAATGTTATTTAAGAACTAAAAAATACTTTATTAGATATTAAATGTTAGAGTTGAAATATATTATTTAAGAAAAATATATATATTTATTAATAATATAAATTATGTACACTCTCATATAAAAATTTGTATCTCTAAAGAATTATTTTACTTTTTCATTCATTTGTTTTTCTTTAAATTGATTTACCATAGAATTGAATTTATTAATAATCAAAACATAAAAAGGAGAAAGTAATATGAAAGTTAGCAGTTTAAATATAACTTATTTTTTAGTAATTTATTAATGATAGAAATTATAGAAGAAAAATTAAGAATGAAAAAAAATGTATAAAAAAAATTAAAGCATAAGTTATTATTTGATAATAGATACAATGAAAACAAATTATTTTTTTAATAATGCTTAAAATGTATTGTTAGCTTCTAATTTTTCTATATTGAAATTAGAATCTTTGCAATATTATAATTTTCAATAAATTTCACTAGTTAATGATAGAAATGGGAAGTGTTTGAAAGCAGAACCAATTTGCTTTCATTCACTTTTACTTATCTAATTATCTAAAAGAATTGGACTAAAGAAAATGACACGTGGGGGCAATAATTCCCTCCTTTAATTTTATCCCTCTCATTTCCCATAATTATATATTTTAGTTTTTCTTTTAAAAAGGTTAACGGTTCAAGCATCATCTTCATAGGGTGCTATCAGATCTGTGCCATTTCTTCCAACCGCAGAGGCATGGACGAGAAGCTCATACAGCGGTTAGAATCGGCGGTGTCGCGCTTAGAGTCGCTCTCCTCCGGATTCCACCCATCGGCCTCGCCGGCCAGCGCCGCCGACGATGTGGCGCGCGATCCGTCCGTCGTTGCGTTCGCCGATCTGATCGACCAGCACGTCGCTAGGTTTTCCCGCGCTGCGGAGGTAATCGGAGGACAGGTCTTGGATGTGTCGAAACTTGTGCAGGAAGCTTTCAATGTTCAGAAAGAACTTTTGGTTGAGCTCAAACAAACACAGGTTCGTCATTGCTCTATCGTTTTTTGCGTGTCGCGAGGATTGTTTGTTTTGGCGGGATTGAAGAATTTGTGTGTTTGCATCGTGTGTGATAATATTGTCATGTCCAAAAAATAGTGAGAATATTGATGGAATAGAGTCTGATACCGATTGAACAAAATGTGGTGGCATTCTCTGTGTGGTTTTTTATGGGAGTCTTGCGTATGTTTTTAAATATAAATCTCTGGTGGTGTTGTGGATTCGATGCTTGTTTTACCTGTCATGTTTGACAAATGTTGAAGGTTCCATGTTCCGTGGGGTATTTGAGTATACAATTGCTTGTAAAGCGAAATTCAGAAGCAATTGCTCATGCAATAAGAGGTTTACCGCCAAGAGAGACCGAATTTAGTTTGTAGAGAAGGGAGTGCATACAGTTGCTCGTGCTGTGATGTTTTATTTTTTTGGACTGTATGTCACCTGTATTTGCAAATGCTGAGTTAGCATCTCTCGTCATCATTTACTGTGCAGAAGCCTGACCTTGCTGGGTTGGGGTCATTTCTCAAACCATTGAATGAAGTGATCACGAAAGCTGCCAAATTGACAGAGGGAAGGAGATCTGATTTTTTAATCACTTGAAGGCTGCTGCTGACAGTCTCTCAGCTCTAGCATGGATTGCATATACAGGGAAGGATTGTGGTAAGTGATAAATGATTCTTTTGTTGGATGAATATTTATCCTTCAGTGTCTTATGTTTCTTCTGTTTTTTCAAGGCATGAGTATGCCAATTGCGCATGTGGAAGAAAGCTGGCAAATGGCTGAGTTTTACTGCAACAAGGTATTCTTGATACCTGTCAGAATCTTATTAACTTGTCTTGCATATAAAGAAGTCCCCGTTAGTGATCTTCCTGACAATTTTAGTAATTTGTAGTATATCCTTCCATTTAAAAAGTTTCATTTTTACTTTGAAATCAAATGTATAGGTGTAGTCACTCGCTGCGTTACGTAAGCTTTATGGATGAGAAAGGAAATAAGTTACGATCAGCAACCTTAATGTTTGTATGCTTAGTCTCAGAAATTTGATTTTAAACGTCTGACTTACCATTTAGTTTTGGTAACAATTACGTATGGAAGGGTGTGTATTAGATCAGGCATTGGCCTATTAGTCTTATTTTGCACTTCCTATCTCATATTGCCTGCTATTTCATGGGTTGAGATAATGATCTTCCCTACTCTTGGTTGTAATATTTAGGTGCTTGTAGAGTACAGAAACAAAGACCCAAATCATGTTGAATGGGCAAAAGCTCTTAAAGAGATGTATCTACCTGGATTGAGAGATTATGTCAAGAGCTTTCATCCTTTGGGCCCTGTTTGGAGTCCAAAAGGAAAAGTATATGCTCCATCAAAAGCTTCTGCTCCTGCTGCACCTGCCGCCCCTCCCCCTCCATCTGCTTCTCTATTTAGTTCTCAATCATCTCAGGCTTCATCTTCTAAACCTAAAGAGGGTATGTCAGCTGTTTTTCAGCAAATCAGTGAAGGAAACGTCACTTCAGGTAGCTTATTCTTGTACATTATTGATTGAGCATTCAGCAGTCAACATCTATGAATTATAAGTTTATCTAATAGGTTTGAGAAAGGTTACGGCTGATATGAAAACTAAGAATCGCGCCGATAGAACTGGAGTTGTTGGCACTATTGAAAAAGAAAGTCATGCAACTTCACGTGTGCCTTCTAAAGCAGGACCTCCAAAATTTGAACTTCAAATGGGCCGCAAGTAAGTTTATGTGTGTTTGGGTTTTAGTTACTATGTGTATAGAAGTTAATGCCAATAATTTCACTATTCAATCTCCCTAACCGAACCCTACTTATCCTGCCAATGGAGATGGGTTGTTGAAAATCAAATTGAGAAGAAAGATTTGGTCATTGGAGATTGTGATGCAAAACAGTCTGTATATGTTTATGGATGCAAAAACTCTGTTTTGCAGATTCCAGGTAGTTTTTTCATTTCTTTTCCTATTTGGTATCCAACTTATCACTTGGTGAAAATATTGCAAGTAATCACTTCTAAACAATTCGCAGGCAAGGTCAACAATATAACTATTGACAAATGCACAAAGATGGGAGTTGTATTTAAGGTCTGTGAAACATGAGAATTTGATATTTAATAATATTAGAAACGGAATCAATTCATTGAGAGATGAAAATTCATTTTTTTTTGTCTTAAAATGTAGGATGTTGTTGCAGCATTTGAGATTGTAAACAGTAGTGGGGTTGAGGTTCAATGCCAGGTACCTAGACTTCATTTTCTATTTTTTTCCCTCAATCCATAACGTCTTCCAATGCTGTTGGCGTGTTAGGTTGAATATCATATTATTCTTCCCAGTAAATATCTTAATAGCTGATAGGATGCACATCATAAGAGTTTAAAATTAATACTAAATAAATACTTCATATGTCAAAACTGATTTAGTTATACTTCTTCTCTTTTACTAATCATAGGGTGCAGCTCCTACAATTTTAGTGGACAACACTTCTGGCTGCCAGCTATATCTGAGCAAAGACTCTTTACAAACATCCATAACTACAGCAAAGTCAAGCGAGATCAATGTCTTGGTTCCTAGTGCTGAAACCGATGGTGACTGGGTATGTTTTAGTTTTCCTCTTCTATATTTGATGTTTAAAAGTTTGATTCCTCATCATCTGAGCAAAAACTAGTTAAAGAGTTGTATTCCCCCTAATTTCTTGTAGATAATTTATATGTCTTAATAATTGAAAATTAAATACTAGAGTCTGTTTTTATGATTGTTATAGATGCTGTTTACTACAACTTAGAAAATAGCAAGGTGAGGCGGCCAGGCCCAAAAATGCTCTAGTGGGATAGTAGAAAGTGGGATGATTACCAGCTTAAATATTATTATTCGAACTGAATAATTTTTAAATATTTACTCCAAAAAACCAAAATTAAATAATCTCATGATATAGGTCATAGGTTACAATACACAATCACCGTCAAGCTAGGAGCAATAAGAACACATGAATAAAGTTAAAAATTAAAGATGGTGAAAAATAAATAGAATGCAGTAGATGAAAATTAGGGTATGAAGGAAGGAAACAGCTTACACAAAACAAAACTATAGCGTGTGATATTGACTACTTTTAGAAGTTGTTTTTCTCCCACCTCAACTGGACTTGGCGATCTGAATTTGCTTACCTATCCTCACGTTTCACACAGCGATGGATGAATCCGTCTATATTTAGAATCTTATTTAAAAATTGTAAAATTGTTAAACAGCGTGATCTTGGTTAGATATTAGGTGTGGACTAAGTCAAGTGACACCCATATTGTAACGACGTCTTCTGTTTCAGGTGGAGCATTCTTTGCCACAACAATACATTCATGTGTTCAAGGATGGACATTTTGAAACAACACCTGCTTCTCATTCTGGAGGTTAAATTGACTCGCAAGTTGAAGTTTCTATTTATTTTGGAATGCTGTGGGAGTGGCTTCAATTTGTTGTTTCGTTAATTCATTTACAAATACAGTCATATGAATAGGTTTATGCTAGCGGTTTTTCCATGGGTTTATTGAACCATTGGAATCCTCCATGTGATTTTTGGTTTTGATAGTTTGGTTCTGCTTGAGCATGTTTCTGTCTTAAGTTGCATCATGCAATCGGGTTTTAGCTTTCAGAGGACCATTACAATTTGAATATCTTGGTTTGTTCTGGTGTCTTGCGTAATTTGAGGATAGAGCAAGGATGATGTACTCGGTTCATTCAGAAAGGTATTTTGATCTCCCAGTTTGTAATGAGAAAAGACGAGTTATGGACGTTCTTGGCTTCTTAAATGCTCGTAAATATCAGAGATATTCAATGTTTGAATTGTTTAAACCATAAATTTGTTGGAGAGTCTTAATCAAGAAGGTGAAACTAGGAGAATGCAACAAATTGTTTTTTCTTTTATTATCTTTTTGTATAATTTTACCATGATATTTTTATCAACCTTTAATAAGTTATTTTTATCAATTTTAAAGTGCTGTTAGTTTCCTTTTTTTTAACTAGCTTTGATTGGTACATTAATGAATTTTTGTTGTCTGACGAGGATTTAATATAATTCCTGGAACTGAGTTTGAAAACACATACGGAGCTCGTAACGATTTCAAGATGACTTATACGTACGTTTCTAAAGGCAAATAGAAACGAAGTGAAGTTACAAATTCAAGGCTCACAAACTTTTCATTTTTAAGTATATATAAGTGTTGACCTCTTTGACTCTGACTCTTCTTTCATATTCATTAATTAATTCATGACTTGTTTTTTCTTTTCATGTCGGTTATTATTTTTTTTTCTCCATTTTTACATCCCTTGTTTCCTTACACTTTCAAAGTCCACTTAAATTGATACATGAAACAAATTAGATCATTTTTCATTTAGTTTTATTACATTTCATCACTTGCCCATTTGCAATTTTATCCTATCATGTTAAATATGTAATTGCCAGTTATGGTTCAATATCTCATATTTCGTTTTCCTTTTATTTTAAATAAGTGATAATCTACTTTTGTTGTCAGAACATAATATAGTGAGAGAAAAAATTGGAAGAATAATGTAGTCGTTTTGTTGAACGTCAAATATAAATTCCGTTGTATTTGAATTCAATTTTTATAAATAATATATATATATATATATATATATATATATTAATATATAAAATTTTTATAAATGTATACTTTTTAAGTAATATAACTTTTATAAATTTATACTTTTTAAGTAATATAATTTATGTATTTATTTTTATTTTGCGTGTTCTATGATTTATATTTTCATTTTATGATATAATTTAAATTCATCCGATTTGCTTATTATATCAATGTTTCCATTGTTTAAAAGTCTTTAGATTGGTATTTAAACAAGTCAGTTTGATTAATAGTATTTAAAATTTACTTAAAAATTGAATTGCTCTCTAAGAAATGTCCTTGCGAAAGAAAATATGATGTCTTTTAATAAAACTAATGAATATCACAAAAATTTATGCCAGCTTTTAAGTAAAAAAAATATCTATAATCCTTGTTTGTGTTATTGGTTTTGTATGAGGCAATTATTAATTAATGCTCTAACTGTAAAATTTGCTCAAAGTTTTTTTCACACACTTTATATGCAGTTGCAACATATTTGTATCAATGTCTTAGACATTTTTTTAAAGCGTCTTCTATAATCTTCTTAAGAAAAGTTTTTTTTTCTTTATGAACATCACAGTTTATTCTTCTTTATTTTTCTTTAGTCTTTTCTTTCTTTTGTAGGAACCTTTTATCTGGTTCGAAGGAGCGTGCTGATTCGAAGCTTTGTGTAAAACCAGCTTAAAACCATAAATCCCGAATATTTTTCCCTCTTTTCGCCTTTGTCCTTCTGTCGAAGAATTTATGTTCTGTTCCTCTTAATGTATATACATGCATACTAAAACATTTCATCTAAAACATTTCATCAAACATTAAACATAGAATTTTGACGTTTGAAAACTCAAAACATTTCATCTCCTTATTCTTCTTGTTTTCTTTCATTGTGGGAGAAATACTTAGGCAGAAAACAAAACAAAAATAAAGGAACAGAGAAAAACTATAATTTAGTAAAAAAACAGAGTGAAAATAAGATGAAAGAGAAACACATTACTATTACATGTTAATAATTTGGAATTATCTGTCTTACTAATCACCATCCTAACCCTAATATTTACCCTTGGTCCCATCAGTATTAAAGTCGTTTTTCAAAACACTTTCTTTCTATAGTTAGAAATTCTTCTTTACATCATTATCTGCATGTCTGTGATGTATGATATAAAGTCGTTTTGGCTTTCAATTTCATGTTGTCTTTCATAAAAACATATTCTCGAACTACCATGGCTACACATTCCAACTCTTCATTCCTCCTGCACCTTTCCTTCATCATCAATGCACTCTACATTGCTGGTATATTCTCTCAATTCCATATCCATTCTAACCATTCCATTTTATGTTTCAAACTTCTCGAGAAAATCTGTGAATGAACAACATGTTTTCAAGTGCAACTTCTTCAGCGTTTTTCAAGCACCACGACCCTTCACTCAAGTTGGATTTTGATTCCATTTTTAAACTGTTTTATAATTCTCTTGTTGATTTGGCTTCATGGTCAGTGGTCTCACTGAAGAATGTAATGTATCAGTGAATATTAGCCACGAAAATGAGTTTTGCTTTCACCCAATTACAGTCATTATTGATTAGTAAATACATTTTTAAAGAAATATGTGTAAATTATTGTGTCATTAAGTAGTGGCTTTTTACTGAATCTTCTTCTTACTGCAGTTTCACAACCCTTCATCGGCGTCAACTACGGCCAGGTTGCCGACAATCTTCCAGCGCCAGAGGCATCGGCGGAGCTTCTCAAGTCTACGACGGTCGGGAAAGTACGTCTTTACGGCGCGGATCCGGCAATCATAAAGGTGCTGGCAAACTCCGGCATTGGAATCGTCATCGGCGTGGCCAACGGCGACATTCCGAGTTTGGCATCTGATCCGACTCGGCGACTCGGTGGGTCAACGCGAACGTGTTGCCACATTACCCCGAAAGCAACATTCTATGATCGCCGTCGGCAACGAGATCATGAGCTCCGGCGAAGATGGCCTCGTCTCGCAGCTACTCCCGGCGATGCAAAATGTCCAGAACGCCCTCAACTCGGCCTCACTCGGTGGCAAAATAAAAGTTTCCACGGTGCATTCTATGGCTGTGTTGACTCAGTCGGAGCCTCCCTCGGCCGGGTCGTTCGACCAAGGTTTGATGGATATCCTCCAACCGTTGGTAGCGTTTTTGAAGAATAACGAGTCACCTTTCGCCATCAACCCATACCCGTTCTTCGCTTACCGAGACGACCCGAATTTGGTCGAAATAGACAGAATGCGAGTGTTTCGGGTCTCGGGTCGCTCCGGTAAGCGAAGAACGGGTATGGGTTGATGGCGAAAGGTGACTCGTTATTCTTCAAAAACGCTACCAACGGTTGGAGGATATCCATCAAACCTTGGTCGAACGACCCGGCCGAGGGAGGCTCCGACTGAGTCAACACAGCCATAGAATGCACCGTGGAAACTTTTATTTTGCCACCGAGTGAGGCCGAGTTGAGGGCGTTCTGGACATTTTGCATCGCCGGGAGTAGCTGCGAGACGAGGCCATCTTCGCCGGAGCTCATGATCTCGTTGCCGACGGCGATCATAGTAATGTTGCTTTCGGGGTAATGTGGCAACACGTTCGCGTTGACCCACCGAGTCGCCGAGTCGGGATCAGATGCCAAACTCGGAATGTCGCCGTTGGCCACGCCGATGACGATTCCAATGCCGGAGTTTGCCAGCACCTTTATGATTGCCGGATCCGCGCCGTAAAGACGTACTTTCCCGACCGTCGTAGACTTGAGAAGCTCCGCCGATGCCTCTGGCGCTGGAAGATTGTCGGCAACCTGGCCGTAGTTGACGCCGATGAAGGGTTGTGAAACTGCAGTAAGAAGAAGATTCAGTAAAAAGCCACTACTTAATGACACAATAATTTACACATATTTCTTTAAAAATGTATTTACTAATCAATAATGACTGTAATTGGGTGAAAGCAAAACTCATTTTCGTGGCTAATATTCACTGATACATTACATTCTTCAAGTGAGACCACTGACCATGAAGCCAAATCAACAAGAGAATTATAAAACAGTTTAAAAATGGAATCAAAATCCAACTTGAGTGAAGGGTCGTGGTGCTTGAAAAACGCTGAAGAAGTTGCACTTGAAAACATGTTGTTCATTCACAGATTTTCTCGAGAAGTTTGAAACATAAAATGGAATGGTTAGAATGGATATGGAATTGAGAGAATATACCAGCAATGTAGAGTGCATTGATGATGAAGGAAAGGTGCAGGAGGAATGAAGAGTTGGAATGTGTAGCCATGGTAGTTCGAGAATATGTTTTTATGAAAGACAACATGAAATTGAAAGCCAAAACGACTTTATATCATACATCACAGACATGCAGATAATGATGTAAAGAAGAATTTCTAACTATAGAAAGAAAGTGTTTTGAAAAACGACTTTAATACTGATGGGACCAAGGGTAAATATTAGGGTTAGGATGGTGATTAGTAAGACAGATAATTCCAAATTATTAACATGTAATAGTAATGTGTTTCTCTTTCATCTTATTTTCACTCTGTTTTTTTACTAAATTATAGTTTTTCTCTGTTCCTTTATTTTTGTTTTGTTTTCTGCCTAAGTATTTCTCCCACAATGAAAGAAAACAAGAAGAATAAGGAGATGAAATGTTTTGAGTTTTCAAACGTCAAAATTCTATGTTTAATGTTTGATGAAATGTTTTAGATGAAATGTTTTAGTATGCATGTATATACATTAAGAGGAACAGAACATAAATTCTTCGACAGAAGGACAAAGGCGAAAAGAGGGAAAAATATTCGGGATTTATGGTTTTAAGCTGGTTTTACACAAAGCTTCGAATCAGCACGCTCCTTCGAACCAGATAAAAGGTTCCTACAAAAGAAAGAAAAGACTAAAGAAAAATAAAGAAGAATAAACTGTGATGTTCATAAAGAAAAAAAAATACTTTTCTTAAGAAGATTATAGAAGACGCTTTAAAAAAATGTCTAAGACATTGATACAAATATGTTGCAACTGCATATAAAGTGTGTGAAAAAAACTTTGAGCAAATTTTACAGTTAGAGCATTAATTAATAATTGCCTCATACAAAACCAATAACACAAACAAGGATTATAGATATTTTTTTTACTTAAAAGCTGGCATAAATTTTTGTGATATTCATTAGTTTTATTAAAAGACATCATATTTTCTTTCGCAAGGACATTTCTTAGAGAGCAATTCAATTTTTAAGTAAATTTTAAATACTATTAATCAAACTGACTTGTTTAAATACCAAATCTAAAGACTTTTAAACAATGGAAACATTGATATAATAAGCAAATCGGATGAATTTAAATTATATCATAAAATGAAAATATAAATCATAGAACACGCAAAATAAAAAATAAATACATAAATTATATTACTTAAAAAGTATAAATTTATAAAAGTTATATTACTTAAAAAGTATACATTTATAAAAATTTTATATATATATATAATATATATATATATATATATATATTATTTATAAAAATTGAATTCAAATACAACGGAATTTATATTTGACGTTCAACAAAACGACTACATTATTCTTCCAATTTTTTCTCTCACTATATTATGTTCTGACAACAAAAGTAGATTATCACTTATTTAAAATAAAAGGAAAACGAAATATGAGATATTGAACCATAACTGGCAATTACATATTTAACATGATAGGATAAAATTGCAAATGGGCAAGTGATGAAATGTAATAAAACTAAATGAAAAATGATCTAATTTGTTTCATGTATCAATTTAAGTGGACTTTGAAAGTGTAAGGAAACAAGGGATGTAAAAATGGAGAAAAAAAAATAATAACCGACATGAAAAGAAAAAACAAGTCATGAATTAATTAATGAATATGAAAGAAGAGTCAGAGTCAAAGAGGTCAACACTTATATATACTTAAAAATGAAAAGTTTGTGAGCCTTGAATTTGTAACTTCACTTCGTTTCTATTTGCCTTTAGAAACGTACGTATAAGTCATCTTGAAATCGTTACGAGCTCCGTATGTGTTTTCAAACTCAGTTCCAGGAATTATATTAAATCCTCGTCAGACAACAAAAATTCATTAATGTACCAATCAAAGCTAGTTAAAAAAAAGGAAACTAACAGCACTTTAAAATTGATAAAAATAACTTATTAAAGGTTGATAAAAATATCATGGTAAAATTATATAAAAAGATAATAAAAGAAAAAACAATTTGTTGAGTTTCATCTTCTTAGTTAAGACTCTCTCCAACAAATTTATGGTTCAAACAATTGAAACATTGAATATCTTAGATAATGACGAGCATTTAAGAAGCCAAGAACGTCCATAACTCTTCTTTTCTCATTACAAACTGAGAACAAAATACCTTTCTGAATGAACCGAGTACATCATCCTTGCTCTATCCTCAAATTACGCAAGACACCAGAACAAACCAAGATATTCAAATTGTAATGGTCCTCTGAAAGCTAAAAACCCGATTGCATGATGCAACTTAAGACAGAAACATGCTCAAGCAGAACCAAACTATCAAAACCAAAAATCACATGGAGGATTCCAATGGTTCAATAAACCCATGGAAAAACCGCTAGCATAAACCTAATTCATATGACTGTATTTGTAAATGAATTAACGAAACAACAAATTGAAGCCACTCCCACAGCATTCCAAAATAAATAGAAACTTCAACTTGCGAGTCAATTTAACCTCCAGAATGAGAAGCAGGTGTTGTTTCAAAATGTCCATCCTTGAACACATGAATGTATTGTTGTGGCAAAGAATGCTCCACCTGAAACAGAAGACGTCGTTACAATATGGGTGTCACTTGACTTAGTCCACACCTAATATCTAACCAAGATCACGCTGTTTAACAATTTTACAATTTTTAAATAAGATTCTAAATATAGACGGATTCATCCATCGCTGTGTGAAACGTGAGGATAGGTAAGCAAATTCAGATCGCCAAGTCCAGTTGAGGTGGGAGAAAAACAACTTCTAAAAGTAGTCAATATCACACGCTATAGTTTTGTTTTGTGTAAGCTGTTTCCTTCCTTCATACCCTAATTTTCATCTACTGCATTCTATGTTATTTTTCACCATCTTTAATTTTTAACTTTATTCATGTGTTCTTATTGCTCCTAGCTTGACGGTGATTGTGTATTGTAACCTATGACCTATATCATGAGATTATTTAATTTTGGTTTTTTGGAGTAAATATTTAAAAATTATTCAGTTCGAATAATAATATTTAAGCTGGTAATCATCCCACTTTCTACTATCCCACTAGAGCATTTTTGGGCCTGGCCGCCTCACCTTGCTATTTTCTAAGTTGTAGTAAACAGCATCTATAACAATCATAAAAACAGACTCTAGTATTTAATTTTCAATTATTAAGACATATAAATTATCTACAAGAAATTAGGGGGAATACAACTCTTTAACTAGTTTTTGCTCAGATGATGAGGAATCAAACTTTTAAACATCAAATATAGAAGAGGAAAACTAAAACATACCCAGTCACCATCGGTTTCAGCACTAGGAACCAAGACATTGATCTCGCTTGACTTTGCTGTAGTTATGGATGTTTGTAAAGAGTCTTTGCTCAGATATAGCTGGCAGCCAGAAGTGTTGTCCACTAAAATTGTAGGAGCTGCACCCTATGATTAGTAAAAGAGAGAAGAAGTATAACTAAATCAGTTTTGACATATGAAGTATTTATTTAGTATTAATTTTAAACTCTTATGATGTGCATCCTATCAGCTATTAAGATATTTACTGGGAAGAATAATATGATATTCAACCTAACACGCCAACAGCATTGGAAGACGTTATGGATTGAGGGAAAAAAATAGAAAATGAAGTCTAGGTACCTGGCATTGAACCTCAACCCCACTACTGTTTACAATCTCAAATGCTGCAACAACATCCTACATTTTAAGACAAAAAAAAATGAATTTTCATCTCTCAATGAATTGATTCCGTTTCTAATATTATTAAATATCAAATTCTCATGTTTCACAGACCTTAAATACAACTCCCATCTTTGTGCATTTGTCAATAGTTATATTGTTGACCTTGCCTGCGAATTGTTTAGAAGTGATTACTTGCAATATTTTCACCAAGTGATAAGTTGGATACCAAATAGGAAAAGAAATGAAAAAACTACCTGGAATCTGCAAAACAGAGTTTTTGCATCCATAAACATATACAGACTGTTTTGCATCACAATCTCCAATGACCAAATCTTTCTTCTCAATTTGATTTTCAACAACCCATCTCCATTGGCAGGATAAGTAGGGTTCGGTTAGGGAGATTGAATAGTGAAATTATTGGCATTAACTTCTATACACATAGTAACTAAAACCCAAACACACATAAACTTACTTGCGGCCCATTTGAAGTTCAAATTTTGGAGGTCCTGCTTTAGAAGGCACACGTGAAGTTGCATGACTTTCTTTTTCAATAGTGCCAACAACTCCAGTTCTATCGGCGCGATTCTTAGTTTTCATATCAGCCGTAACCTTTCTCAAACCTATTAGATAAAACTTATAATTCATAGATGTTGACTGCTGAATGCTCAATCAATAATGTACAAGAATAAGCTACCTGAAGTGACGTTTCCTTCACTGATTTGCTGAAAAACAGCTGACATACCCTCTTTAGGTTTAGAAGATGAAGCCTGAGATGATTGAGAACTAAATAGAGAAGCAGATGGAGGGGGAGGGGCGGCAGGTGCAGCAGGAGCAGAAGCTTTTGATGGAGCATATACTTTTCCTTTTGGACTCCAAACAGGGCCCAAAGGATGAAAGCTCTTGACATAATCTCTCAATCCAGGTAGATACATCTCTTTAAGAGCTTTTGCCCATTCAACATGATTTGGGTCTTTGTTTCTGTACTCTACAAGCACCTAAATATTACAACCAAGAGTAGGGAAGATCATTATCTCAACCCATGAAATAGCAGGCAATATGAGATAGGAAGTGCAAAATAAGACTAATAGGCCAATGCCTGATCTAATACACACCCTTCCATACGTAATTGTTACCAAAACTAAATGGTAAGTCAGACGTTTAAAATCAAATTTCTGAGACTAAGCATACAAACATTAAGGTTGCTGATCGTAACTTATTTCCTTTCTCATCCATAAAGCTTACGTAACGCAGCGAGTGACTACACCTATACATTTGATTTCAAAGTAAAAATGAAACTTTTTAAATGGAAGGATATACTACAAATTACTAAAATTGTCAGGGAAGATCACTAACGGGGACTTCTTTATATGCAAGACAAGTTAATAAGATTCTGACAGGTATCAAGAATACCTTGTTGCAGTAAAACTCAGCCATTTGCCAACTTTCTTCCACATGCGCAATTGGCATACTCATGCCTTGAAAAAACAGAAGAAACATAAGACACTGAAGGATAAATATTCATCCAACAAAAGAATCATTTATCACTTACCACAATCCTTCCCTGTATATGCAATCCATGCTAGAGCTGAGAGACTGTCAGCAGCAGCCTTCAAGTGATTAAAAAAATCAGATCTCCTTCCCTCTGTCAATTTGGCAGCTTTCGTGATCACTTCATTCAATGGTTTGAGAAATGACCCCAACCCAGCAAGGTCAGGCTTCTGCACAGTAAATGATGACGAGAGATGCTAACTCAGCATTTGCAAATACAGGTGACATACAGTCCAAAAAACTAAAACATCACAGCACGAGCAACTGTATGCACTCCCTTCTCTACAAACTAAATTCGATCTCTCTTGGCGGTAAACCTCTTATTGCATGAGCAATTGCTTCTGAATTTCGCTTTACAAGCAATTGTATACTCAAATACCCCACGGAACATGGAACCTTCAACATTTGTCAAACATGACAGGTAAAACAAGCATCGAATCCACAACAACCACCAGAGATTTATATTTAAAAACATACGCAAGACTCCCATAAAAAACCACACAGAGAATGCCACCACATTTTGTTCAATCGGTATCAGACTCTATTCCATCAATATTCTCACTATTTTTTGGACATGACAATATTATCACACACGATGCAAACACACAAATTCTTCAATCCCGCGCCAAAACAAACAATCCTCGCGACACGCAAAAAAACGATAGAGCAATGACGAACCTGTGTTTGTTTGAGCTCAACCAAAAGTTCTTTCTGAACATTGAAAGCTTCCTGCACAAGTTTCGACACATCCAAGACCTGTCCTCCGATTACCTCCGCAGCGCGGGAAAACCTAGCGACGTGCTGGTCGATCAGATCGGCGAACGCAACGACGGACGGATCGCGCGCCACATCGTCGGCGGCGCTGGCCGGCGAGGCCGATGGGTGGAATCCGGAGGAGAGCGACTCTAAGCGCGACACCGCCGATTCTAACCGCTGTATGAGCTTCTCGTCCATGCCTCTGCGGTTGGAAGAAATGGCACAGATCTGATAGCACCCTATGAAGATGATGCTTGAACCGTTAACCTTTTTAAAAAGAAAAACTAAAATATATAATTATGGGAAATGAGAGGGATAAAATTAAAGGAGGGAATTATTGCCCCCACGTGTCATTTTCTTTAGTCCAATTCTTTTAGATAATTAGATAAGTAAAAGTGAATGAAAGCAAATTGGTTCTGCTTTCAAACACTTCCCATTTCTATCATTAACTAGTGAAATTTATTGAAAATTATAATATTGCAAAGATTCTAATTTCAATATAGAAAAATTAGAAGCTAACAATACATTTTAAGCATTATTAAAAAAATAAATTTGTTTTCATTGTATCTATTATCAAATAATAACTTATGCTTTAATTTTTTTTATACATTTTTTTTCATTCTTAATTTTTCTTCTATAATTTCTATCATTTAATAAATTACTAAAAAATAAGTTATATTTAAACTGCTAACTTTCATATTACTTTCTCCTTTTTATGTTTTGTATTATTAATAAATTCAATTCTATGGTAAATCAATTTAAAGAAAAAACAAATGAATGAAAAAGTAAAATAATTCTTTAGAGATACAAATTTTTATATGAGAGTGTACATAATTTATATTATTAATAAATATATATTATTTTCTTAAATAATATATTTCAACTCTAACATTTAATATCTAATAAAGTATTATTTTAGTTCTTAAATAACATTGTTAGTTTCTCAAATTTAAAATTTACATATCAATCTTTAAATATCAATTAAGTCAAAAAATCTAAATTATATTATAAACCAAATTGATCCACATATTTCTAAAAATAATTATTTTTTCTGATGTGTCCTTAGACACATTTTAATGGTCAATAAAAGTTTTTTTTTCTAACGTGTTTTCAATATGTCTATTACTAAAGAATAGCTCATATTTATAGTACTATTTTTTTTCTATATATATTTTTTTAATTTTATCTTTTCATAATTTCTAATTATTTGATCATTTAATAAATTATTAAAAAATAACTTTTAACAAAACAAGTTTTAGCATTCAATGTAAAAATAAATTATTTCTGGAAGAAAACAAAATCATGCAAGTAAACATTTTTAACAGATAATGTTAATATCCATGAAATTAAAATAATATTTAAAAATATGAATATATGTTTTGATATTGTGTTCGGAAATTTCAAAGAACACTACAAACATAAAGAATGTTTGAACTTTCCTGACATGAATTATTATCCTAATAATAACTTTGAATGATTTTCTTGTTGAAAACAAGAGGCTAATGATGGCCTGATTTATTTACTTCAACTTGAGTTTTGAAGAAGTTTAAAGTTGTCAATGAAGTGTTGAATACAAATTGGGCCTGTGTTGTAATTCCTGAACCAGAGGCACAAATATAGGTAGCATCTGTCAATTCTCTCATCTAGGCAATGAAGCGTGTATGAGGAAAATGCGAACAAAACACAAGCTAACGAAAGTGTACCAACTCTTTGGTGGCGTTATGCTAATTATGCATATGATGTTCAGTACTGAAAGAAGATCAATACCTGCCCCGACAACTCATGCATCATGCAGGGGTAATAATTGGTATGAATCAGAAACACCGTTTTTTTACTTGCAAGAGCAACTTGCGGTGAATCGTGCTTGCAGTACGTAGGACCGTCGTGGAAGTTAAGGAAAACATCTGATTCGTAGATTCGGTTTCATATCAAACATGGCAGCAGCAGAGTCATCATTGTCGATAGTGTCGGAAGTATCATAAATAATTGCAAGTTAACATTTTAATTTTACGGTGCTGTGAGAAAATTGGATTCAGGCTGAATGTTTAAATGGGAAGCAACGTTAAAGACCAAACGAGTGGTTTTATGCCTAAAATCAGATTAAACAATGCTTCAAGGTTCTTGAAAACGTGCTCTAAGGTTCTTGAATGTGTCCACAAGCAGACAAACAAAATCGACAGATTGTGAAGTTCGTATTTACAATAATGCAATACAACAAAATGCATGGTTGAAACCCGAAGAAAATAACTAAACCGTATAAGATATGCACAGCGATTCATATAACTTGTTCATAACATCATGAAATCTGAATACAAATGAGTTGCTTGACCAACAATACAAAAAATCATCTCCATCTTGATTTTTCTACGGTTTCTGCATGCTTTGGTGGTGGATAAGGAACTTTAATGGAAACATCAGCGTGAGAAGGCAAAGGATCTTTCTCTCTAACTGTGCGTAGCTCCTATTCAACAAGTTAAAGTTAGTGATATAAGGAAGATGAAAAACTGAGAAAGAGTGGCTGAGTGTGGTGCTTACAGAACGAAAGGGGAAATCATCTGTCTCAAGCATATGAACAATTTGACCCATCTTTGGTCGTTTAACGACATCCAAGTCTATACACCGCAGACAAATCAGTAAAACTCGTTTCAAAGATCTTGGAGAGGGTGGAATCTCAACCAACGGATCAACTAGCTCCTCACTGCGACGGCTTGCTACCATTGCCTTGAACCAATCTACTAGATTCATCTGAAGCACATTTACAAAAACTATGTTAAGTCTTGACAGTCACTTCTAAGATAGAAAAATGAAATAACTATGGATTAAAATGAACTTATGCATGGACTAACTTGTAAAAATGATTTCTTGTTAGCTTAAAATATGATTTTAATTCATGTTCAAGTTAATTTTTGCTTATGGAGAAGTTTCCTCCAAACATGTCCGTAATATATTGATGAAAACATGAACAAAACCCAGAAGCACCTCTCCAGGTGGTCTTGAATAATCAATGGGGCTTCTTCCTGTGATTATCTCCATGAGTAGAACTCCAAAGCTATACACATCACTGCGCTCATTAAGCATACCTGAGCTTGCATACTCAGGTGCAACATATCTGCAGAAAATTAGTAGTAACAAATCATAAGATGATTACCATTTATGGAAGTTGAAAAACAACTCAGATTGTCCAGTAAGAAAAAATCACCCGAATGTTCCCATTACACGCGTCGTCACATGGGTTTTCTCAGATCCTAAGAGTTTGGCAAGTCCAAAATCTGATACTTTGGCATTCCAGTTTTTATCCAACAGAATGTTACTGGATTTTATATCCCGGTGCACAACTTTGGGTTCTAAGCCTTCATGCAAATAGGCTAGCCTGTTTCAAATGCAGAAACTTTAACTGTTGTGATGGAATGTTTAAGATAGCATAATCAAGGATAAAACTAAAGAGCATGATAGCATTAGTCAGAAAGAGTTTCAGCACATTAAACACACCCTTTTGCTGTCCCAATAGCAATTCTCATTCGAATCTCCCATGTCAAGGGGCTAACTGGTCCTACATCACCATGCAGCCACTGTTCTAAGTTTCCGTTGTCAACATACTCATAAACAAGCATCCTGAATGATAGTAAAATTGTTACTGAAGAAAATTCATAGGAATTCTGAACTTCTATGGTCTGAATGACATTGAATCAAAAGAATAGCAGCCATGTAAACAGAGCAATACCTTCGAGCACCTTCAGCGCAATATCCCACCAAACGAACCAAATTCTTATGCCTTACTTTCCCAATAGCTTCAACCTCTACCTTAAACTCCTTCTCTGCTTGACCCCTAATTAGGATACAACAACACACGAATTGTTTCAGTAAACTTAAGATTTTTATATGCACAACATTAAGATTGTGCAAGTATAAAACATACGAGTGTACTTGAATCTTTTACAAAATTAAAGTTGAAATCATGAAACAAGCCCTTCTCACATTGTTGTTTCTTAATTTATGATGGAAGTTTCAAGAATTTTGGTAAAGACAACTTCAATTTTTAGGTGACAGTGATTAACTTTAAAACATTTTTACCATAAATATAAGTTACCGATATTAATTGATAGTTATCTTTGAATTTGCGTTTAGAAATCCCAAAACACATAGAAGGTAATTATTCTTCCTATATCAATAAACTTGCAAAATTACTATAATAAACTAAAGTTTGGGGGGATTAAGCTAGTATTTCAAAAAAAGTAAAACAGAAATTATATACAGACAACATGATAATAAAGAAAAAGTAAAAGTAAAGAGAAAAGTAACATACTAACATTATTACCCAACCAAAAATAACACTAGAAATAAAAACCAAGTAGAAGAGAGGCAAGTGACTATTATTATAGGTTAAGAACGCTTAAATTATGAGTAATCATGGTAGTAGTAGTGGTAATATTTTAACTCTCTCAAACAACGCGAAAAATAAAAAAGTAAACAATTGTTTCTCAAAAGCAAAACAATCAGCCACCAAACTCGCTTCACTTTTCTGAAGACAATTCAAAGCAAACAGACTGCATATTTCCCAGGCTAAGACAGTGTTTGGACGTTTGGAATGGGAATTGAGGAAGGTCAAAAGTATACTCATTTTCAAAGTAACAGATTCTTCTTTTTCGTTTCGTCTTGAACTTGGAGAATGTGTATTGGAATTCCAAAATCACGTCAGTGATATCTATCCAAACATGCAGTCATGCACTATACGTATCCGCTAGGATTAAGTTTGGGTTACAAAGAAAAGTGGAAACCATTTCATAGACACAGAATAGGTAGAAAGTTAGAGAGAAAGAGTTTTTTAGGTTCAGTTGAAAGAAACAGAGGACTGTAAAAAATTGAGTAAGGAAAGACTAAAAATAGAGTAACATGCAGCAGAATAAGCATAAAAAAGGACACAGAGAAGTAAAATTAAGGTATAAAAAATAAAGTTCGGAGTTTAGACATGTGGGTGTGTGACATACTTGTTGTTTAGAAGATTCTTGACAGCAACGACGGAAGCATCGTGCAGAATTCCTCTGTACACAACACCGTACCCACCTTCCCCAATAACATTCCCTTCTGCGAAACCGCGCGTGGCGAGTTCCACTTCCTTCATGCTGTACCACCGACCCCACCCTATGTTCGGATCCTCCACCGACAACTCGCTGCGGTGGGCCCCACCACCGGAAACTTCGCTCTTCGTCACTGCTGTCACCGCTTCAATCTCGACCTTCATGCCCGCCTCCTTCTTCGGATCACCCTCCACGTCACCAATCTCGCTCGTCGTCGCAGGGGTGAGATCCGAGGTCTTAACCACCATGATCTCCTTCGACACCAGAGGGATGCTCCCGGAGCTGAGTTTCGCCGCCAACTTCCGCCGCTTCCAGCTCCGGCCGCCCCGCAAGCACAGGAAGAAGACGAGAACCAGAATCACCACCGCGAAGACGACCAAACAGCCACCAAGACGAGAAGCTTCAAGCTGACACCCGTGGTTGTGGCGGCCTCAGTCATCGGTGTTACTTACTTACTTTTCCTTAACGTGGGAGGAGAAGGTTAAAGGTTGTTATTTGTTACGAGAGCTGGGTGGGTAAAGCTCTACGATGACATGGTTGAAAATGGGAAGAAAAAGCTATAATAAGCATTGAAAAGGGTAAGGGAATAGGGAGTGGTGTTGGCGTTGAGAAGAGTGGAAGTGGGGTTTCAACGGATACAAATGGGAAAAACAGACAGAAACGAAAGTAAGAAACGAAAGAGGTGTTGGGTTGTTGTTTTCTGGGAAGAGAGTGGGGTCATGATTACGAGAATGCCATTTGCTCTGTGCTGGATCCTCTTCCTAAGTTACTCTCACTCTCACTCTCACCACAAACCACAAACGAATGAAATCCAAAAAAGCGTTGAAAATACCCTCTCGAGTAAACACTGTTCGACGGTGGGGTCTGTTGGGTAATTAGGAGGCTTCATTATTGCATCATTTTTCTACTATGCTCCATTCCATCTTCTTATCACAAACGCCATTTAATATGATTTTAATCTATTCCTTGTTTTAATACGTGGGACTTTGAATTGTAGCTTAACGAAGGACTCTCTTGGAGCATAATCACTTCCATTATATATGTCAAAACGAGTGGATGGTGATTCCACGTGAACGTGATTATCAAACGTAACCTAACCACCACCAAACCATTTGCTGATGAATGCAATATTCTCTTGCTTCACAATTAATTTCACCAGCATTTATGCTTCTCCACTACCCCTGCTTTTGGATTTTCCCCGTTTCTTAACTAAAGCTGTAAGATTTTAGTTTCGGAATATGACGTTTGTCAGAATCACTGCAACTGCCAACGTTTTATCAGTTTTTATTAACTTGTTCACGAAAGTCATATATAACGACAGCGTACAAAATTATACGTGTCAATGTCATAAAACTACGTATTTAAAGTAGTTGTACAAAAATAACTGTTAAGTAATATCCGAAACTCGTGAGACATCACATGTTTTAATCTTTGCAAAGCAACACATTAACCGCGATTATTACTTATATCTCACTTCAAAGTTTATATATGGTTAGATTGGATCCAACAAACCCTGTGTAAAACGTTGCCCGTTTGAATTTTAATTGAAAAGGTAAAACGGGAAATTATATTATCGATACAACGGACTAATTTGAATTCTTTTAGGCACTTTATTGAATAATTTATTCAACTTTTGACTTGGAATACTTTTCACAATTTTTGGGACTGAATATTTTATTTAACAGAAATAAAAATCACCGATCAGATATGTTATTGTTATCGTTATAATTAACATTATTAGATTTGAATGTTTTTTTACACATGGCAAGTGTAATGATTTCGCGCTTCGGTGCACTGTGCCAAATTGTTGTGCTCAAAATCATTGTCATTTTGACTATTGAAACAATACAATCAGTGACCACCCAAACACTGCCCAACGCGTCGAGTAAATTTCAAGAGGAGTTGACCAAAATTTATGTGGTGACAATGAGCACATGTTTAGTTTAAGATTGTTTCTTCTTTAAAAGTTTTCTTATGAAGAAGTTGTTCAGGGTAAAGGGAATTCAGTGACAAAGATAAATTAATTAAGGACTATTCTGAGTGAAATCTCATAAAATGATATTTGCAAGAGTTTATTTATAAATTTTGAAATATATGTCTATGAGAAAGGAGTTTATTTGAATTTTTAAAATATGACTATTATGAGAAATGTATTATACTTAGGGTGGGACAAAACCACAATTCGTTTAAACTTAATCTGATTTATTAAAAATGGATGAAATTGATTTATTTGTTTTTTATTTTTGACTTTTTATATGAAAATTATAGATGACAAGTTTTGGGTTGATTATGAGATTATCTTTTAAATTATTATAGATTTTAGTCGAATTATATCATAACTCGATCGAGTTGTATCAAACTTCGGTCGACCTATATCAGACTATGGTCAGGTTGTATCAGACCTCGATCGAACTATATCAGACTTTGGTTGAATTGTAACAAATTTATACCAAGTTATATCAAATTTTGAGTGAGTTGTATCAGACATCAACCAAGTTGTATCAAACATAGGCCAAGTTATATCAAACATAGGTCGAATTGTAACAAACCTCAGTTGAGTTATATCAAACATTAGTTGAACTGGTAAACTGACCTGCGAGATTGGTCCGTCAGACTAGATTAGACAAGTTTTTCATACTACTAAACTGGACATGATAGGCTGTATCAGGTTACTAGATTGAAAAAATTATTTTAACCTATTTCTTTTATTAAACGGATCCATAATCTATAATAAAATTACTTTAATGAAAAAAAGATTATAATATTATGTGTATGTATAAGTCATATAGTGTAAATATTATTTTAAACTCCTTAAAGTAAGTTGTATTAGATTTACGTTAATTTTGTATGAACATAATAATTATGTTAAACTTAATCCCAATTATATATTTTTGAAAATAAAGTTATGTTGACGGAGTTTGAGTACAAGTCAAAATATACCATGCCCACCCTACACAATTTCGATAAAATAAAAAATAAAAAAATTAAGGTTAATCAAAATGGTATTTGATCCGTACAATTTTTTTCATTCATATAGGAATCGTGTTAGTCTAACAATACAACTTGACTTTGAAGATTCTGAAATCGTGTTCAGATAATCATACAAATACAACTTACTCATATGCATAAAAAATTAAAATTTTGCCTGTTTCGATAATTTTGATGTAAATTACACTACCACGATAATTTTATCCTAATATATTTTAATGATGATCAGCCTTATAAGTAGAATATTACCTATTTCGGAAGTTTATCACATGGAATGAAATATCAATAAAAACTATGCATCTCTTGATTGGAAAAAAAGAATGTAAAGAAATCTAATCCTAGCTACTAAACTACCGACAAGGTAAATTATTCAAAGAGCAAGGTTTCTCAATTCCTTCTGCATCTGTTTGATTATACATTACAACATTTTAATATTATTTACGTATTGATTGATTCATAATAATATTTATGATTATTTTTATTAATTATAAAATCATTTTAGACTAATAATATAATCACACGTAAATATGTTAAAATATATATCATTATTTTTTTTTCTTAACAACTAAGTTAGATAATAAGAAACAGTAATACTTGTAACCTCAGGGAGATTGAAACCTCCTTATCATGCTACATCCAATCATTTTCTTCTTTGTTTGTCGCGACACAAAATCTTGCAAATATCTCAATAACTAATTAGTCATAGCACAACAGATAATTTCAAAAGATAATATATATATATATATATATATATATATATATATATATATAACAATTTAAAATGGACATTTCAAAATCGTAGAAAAATCTCCAAAACAGAGGATAAAGGATTCTCACAGGAAAAAAGAAAAATAATGAAAAGTTTATTTTATTTAGTTTGTATTTTAGATTGGTTTTACATGCAACTGTTGAATCTTTAGATGCACATAAATTCAATTGAAAATTATAAATATATCCGTTGTTCCAATAAAAACTGTAAGCCTTAAAAAAAACAAAAAATATAATGAACTATTTTGACTCCAAGTAATAATCACTAAACTTAAAATAGTTTTTTCTCTTGACCATTAATATTTTATTTATAAATAAAAGAGTTAAAAATCCCCTTTTCTCCAAATAATAAAAAAATATTTCAACTAAAATAAATAATGACGAAATACAAAGATGATTTTTATTTCTTTTGTTAAAATATTTCTTATACTATAGAATATATTAATTAAATCAAAAGCACTTATAATACAGGTTTAAATATAATTTCTGAGTGTATAAACTTTAGATCGATCTTTAAATGTTTCATTATCCCACACTGTCAGAATGGTACAATTTGGTATAAAACAATTGGCTTTTTACAACAAATACTTTATATAAAGTTTACTCTCTAGACTGATTTTTTTTTCTTTTTTAAAAATGTGTTTAGTTTAGTGAATTATATACTAGTTTTTATTTTGGTATTATGATTACAGTGTTATTGATTTGATGAATATTTTCGCATTGCTAGAGTTCATTATGGAATTTTCTATTGAGTAGGTTATATTCACAATATACGTGTACAAAGTGGGATTTTTTAAAGTATATTTAAAGATAAAAAAATAAATAAATATGGTTATAGTTCAAAGAATGTGTTTATTTCCTTATGTGTAATTTTTATAAATTATTCTATTTTTTAAATTAATCGTTTAATTCTATAAAATAAAACATTTTGGTTTTGATTTTTAAAATATTAGTTATTTTGATTCGTAAATAATATAAAATTATTATTATTCATCCCCATTATATTAAGAGATTTATCCATTTCTTGTATATATGTTTTCGCAATTTTATCTTTTAACGAGTATTTTTTTAATTAAATTAATCATCTTACACTTTTATCTTTAAACTGTTTTTTTAAATATAACCATTTTAAATTAAAATAAATTTCTACAATAACAAAAATACTATAAAATAAATAAATTTTGTATATAATAAAATTATAAAAATTATTTATATACTTTTATAATTATAATTTTACTATTTTTTAAAAAATACACACATATAGTGATATGTTTTTAGTAGTTACAAAATGAACTAGTTTTGCAAGAGGTTTGGAACACTGACCAGTTTATCTATTCGTCATTTTTATTTTATTTTATAATTAATTACAATTGATTTTCTATTTTTAAATATATATATATATATAAACATTTAATTTTACAATTTTTTTTAGATTTAATTGATTAGATAGTAAAGTAATAAATACTATAACAATTTTTTACAACATTATTATATTGCTTTATTATTTAATCAATTAAATCTAAAAAAAATTCTAAATTAAATGTTTATATATATATATATATATATATATATATATATATATATATATATATATATATAACTTTAAAAAATTGGTTTGCCAACTCTTTCATACTTGTTTTTAAGGTTAAAACAAGATAGAATGGAACATTTTGTCACCACTGTTTTTTTTTGTCACTAAAATTTATACTAAAATGGAAGAACTATTTTTAAAATACCTATGTAATATTTTCTATATATGAAATGATGATATCTTAGACAATGGATATAAAAATAGTTCTGATTAAGTGAACTTTTTTAAATAACTCACATAAGTTGGTTAGATTTACCTTTTTAAGCTAACGGTCAAATTCAACTAAATTTAATTATAATAGTTATAAAAAAAACTATGGAATTGAATAATTTATAAAATCATGATCAACTTTTAATAAAATGACGTAAAATATATATTTTCATATCTTTCCGTGTTTTAGAAAAATATTAATAGTGATAGTTGTATTAAAATAATATCACGGATTTCTGGTCGAGGATAGACGTGATTTAGAACTCGTTTTATATTTAAAAATTATGAACTTTTCTTTTAACATTTTATTTTTAATAGTTTTTATATTCTTATGGAATTTTACATATTAATAAACAAGATCTGTTCACTTAAAGTAAAACATAAGAGCATCACATTCGTTCCAGTATAACCATAACACAAAAATTATATACAAGAACCTCTACAACTAAAAAGTATTTAAACTATGAAAATTATTCATAAAGAATTAAAACTAGCTATAATCTCTGTATAACTTCCTAAACACGATTTTCTCTATTAGCCAATTCAAATTCAATTAAAATATCATCCTCTCATTTCATTTCAACAATTAAGCAATTATTGCAAAAGAAAAGATCAAACAAACACAAGCAGAAAAATAAACTAACTCTTATAAAAAAGCAATCACACAATTAAATAATTAAATCGAGTATACATGATAATTTTATTTTCAATTTAAACAATAATTTACACAAATCATAACATATAGACTTATCATTCGAATATGTATATTGATGTAAAAATATGACAAGTTTTGCATTTGTAATGGTTGAACACTCTGTCCACCTAAGCTATTATACAAGGTGAATACATCTATCATTTATAGTCAAATAATCAAACCATAGACTATGACCTCCTATTACTCCTCACCACATAACTCTTCTTTTTTACTTGAGATGAAGTGATTATCAGAATAACTTTCAAGACCGAGTCCATACATTAATAAAACACACTACTACACGTCACCATAGAATCTCACCACGAGATTCATGGAATTACGTTAAACATTGATACTATGCACATAATCAATAACATACTTGTCATCATCATCATATCACATGAATAACCACCATACATGCTCACAATCATATTATAAACCAATTATTGTTTTTAACATTCACATAATCACATACAAAACACATAATAAGAGGTATATAAAAAATTTGTTAAAATTCCGATATTTTCGCTTAGCCATTAGGTCTACTCGCTCAGTTAAAGCCCTTTCTCTTAGCCACCAGATTTGCTCGTTCAACAACTAAGTATACTTGCTTAGTGAGAAAACCATTGGAACTTACAGACATAAACTCTCCCAAAAGTCGTTGAACGAGTATATTCTCGCCCAACAACAATCAAGTCAGTGAACTCTTTGAATTTTGGTCTCACCTAACAAGATTTTGCTCACATAGTAACCACCAAGTCAATAATTTTTTTTTTACTTTGCTTATCAAGTATATGCTCGTCGAGCGAATCTATGTAATTTTGCTAAACAAAATTTCTGCAAAATTTACGTCATTCCAACCATACAAAACAGTTTAACACTAACTCTAAATGGCCAAAACAACCAACTAGTCACATTAAACACGAATCAATGACTCATTCCAAACATACAAAATAATCTAACACTACTCATCTCTTACCCAACCACTCATATTTATAATGGTGATGATGGACCTATACCCTTCCCTCATTTTAACAAATGTGAAATCATTACTTAATCATGATTTGTTGCTAAAATGGTATTTTAACGTGTTAATCACATCCTTAATCCAACATTACAAAGGTTTGGTCTTGTTGCATGTGTGTGGAGGTTTATCGAGATCTTTTGTTGTATATTGTTGAAAGATTTGAATACATGAGAAGTAGTCACTTCCAAGTATTATCAAGACTTTTTTTTATATATACTATCAATGTTGGGTTCCTAAATTCGTATTCTCAACCCTGATAATACACTATGTCCGTTCTTGTTCATGATATCGATTATGCAAATATTGCTTGTTTTGCAAAAGAGTGTTATATCTAAACAACAAATAAGAGTGATAATGAAAGAAAATAAAAGACAATTAAAATACCATGACTAAAAATACACATACTTTTTTACTATAATTTCTTTCAAAATAATACGTTTTATTGCTAAATTTCATAGTTTTAATTTTCTTTTGGTAATTTTGGTAAACTTGATGAAAAGGAACGAATACCATAAACATTAATAATTTTTTTCCTAAAATATCATATCAATAAATCATTCATACAAAATGTTTCGGTATAAAAGTATGGGACCGAGAGACTGACCTGTTGACGTGGTGAACAGCTCGCTTGCTTCCAAAACTCCTGCTATTGGCCGATTGGTATTGGCATCGACCGATCGGTCTTCTTCTTGACGAGGAAGGATGTACCTGCAAAAGGCACTCCGACGCTCTAGTTAGGCATGTGGTTGAAGATTATTTACTCTTAATAAGACAATCAATGCTTGATTAACACTGTTTGAATATTTGGAGAGTAGGGGAGAGTGAATAATGTGTAAGTGAAAACGTAACTGGCTTTCGGCCTTGACTTTGTATTTATAATTTACCTCATGGATCTTGAGTTGATATAAGCCCAATAAAATATAAACAGATTACATGAAAATCTGACTGGTTGTTTATAACCTGCTTTATTAATATCTTTAATTAGATATTCTTTGATTATTTTATCATCTGCTGGACTCTTGGCCCAACAATAGCTTAAGCTGGTTCAATTGCGGTTCGATCTTTGACCTGAGTGGATGGACCGAACAATGCTAAATGTTAACCGTTCAGCTTCCACTGGGTACGATACACAAAATATTTGTTTTGCTTAAACTGTAGCAATATGCAGCTCTTCAGTATATGAAAAGGGGGTACGTTGAGTAATTCAGATCGGTGTAATTAGTAATACTGTCTTGAGTATAGAGTGTTTGAGGTTGTGTGTTCAGCCAAGAAGCCTGGTTTGATCTTTTAAGCCCATTGGGTAAGGGTAGCGGAATCCATGTTAGAAGAAAGGCTATAATGCTATCCGAACCCATTGTCTTAATTTGTACACCTGCATTACTTGAAGCACCTGGTACCTTTTTTTTAATATAAAAAAAAGAAAAGCAGAAGGAGCAAGGGACCCAGCATCCTTGTCTTGATTTGAGACGTGGCGGCATGTGATTGTTTCATTTCTTTTATTTCTTAGAAAAGAAAACAACTCATGAGATGAGAGATACCGTCTAACTGCTGATGGTTTTGGATAAGATTGTTTTGATTAATAGAATTCACTAGGTGATCCTAGACAGGTGTTTTTTTATTTTTTATTAATAATAAAAATTAATATTTATAATTTCTGCATATTTACAATTTTATCATTACCTACTCATTTTGTGTATTTTAGAAATTACTTGTAGTATTTCTGGACAATTAATTATGTTGTACATAAAAAAATCTAAGATTATATTAAAAAATTACTAAATTCATCTGGTTATTATTAAAAAAAAGAAAGAAAAGAAAAGTAAAACATATCCACTCTCTCTTAATAAAGAAAAAGAAAATATATTTCATTTTTTTTAAAAATGATAAAAAAAAATGGACAGAAAGGGTTCTTTCTCACCTCCGTCCCCACTCTCCAGCACAATCGTGATCCATTACCTTCCTTTTCCCTCAATACACTAAAAAAAGAAAAACTCTAAAAAAGTATTTTCCTCCATTTCGTTCTAATCCATTCCGATGATTCCCAGCGCCGGAATCCCTAAAAAGCGGCAACGAACCGCCGCCCGCCGTTCCTCCTCCACTGTCGGCACCATCTCCTCCGTCTCAGACGTAACCCTAACCGAAATCTCCCAACAACAACACCGTCCCTCTTCCATGGCTGATGACCGTCCCGCTCCAATGGTGGATGACCGTCCCTCGCCCATGGCGGACGACCGTTCCACTTCCTCCACAGATGAAGCTTTCCATTTCAACGACGCTGTCACTGCTGACGTCTTCCTCCGCCTCTTCATGGATTCTCCCTCTCCACTTCAGTCCTCCCCCACCGCCACCGCCACCTCTGATTCTGTTTCCAATTCCGACTTCCACGTTTACCTCCACTCCGACATCCTCCGTCGCTCCAAATATTTCTCTGCTCTCCTATCCGACCGGTGGATTGGCCACGTCCAAGCATCAGATCACGCAACCTCAACCGACGGCGACCGCTTCCTCCTCAACCTCGGTGTTCCCCCCGCTACTGGCTCGATCCAATCTCATCTCACCGTCCTGGAGCTTCTCTACACTAACGACTTCTCTGCCGTGGTGGATAGCGCTTCAACGGCGCTAGATCTGTTGCCGGTGGCGCTGGAGCTTCTGTTCGAGGAGTGTGTGCGTTGGTGCGTGGATTTCCTGGAGGCGGTGCCATGGACGGAGGAGGAAGAGAAGCGAGTGGTGAGATTAATCCCGTTCCTGAGCGAGGAAGAGTCGAAGGAGCTCGTGGCTAGGGTTTCGCCATCGAGAGAGGACTCGTGCGAAGCGATGCTCGAGGGTCTGGTTTCGTCGGCGATGAACAGTTACGGCAACACGGCGTTCGTGAAGGCATTTGTAGGGAAGATACTGAGGGATTTGTCGTCGAGGGAGACGGCGAAGAGAGTGTTGGAGAAGGCGTTCGCTAGAAGCTTGAAGACGGTTAAGGAGTCGTTGGAGGATTATTCGAGTCCAGTGTTCAGAGGGGATCACAACGAAACGGAGGCCATTCAGAAGCTGAATCTGCACAAGGCTTCGACGAATGGGAAACATCTTCTGTGGCTTGTGGAAAGAATGATTGAGCTTAGGGTTGCGGATGTGGCCGTGAGGGAATGGAGCGAGCAAGCGTGTTTCACCGCAGATTTGCAGAGGGCGTTTCGTGATGATTCTTGGAGGAACATTGTGCCTGGCCTTCCTGCTGTTATTCTTAGATGTACCTGCAGGCTCGCCAATGCTGTTTCTGCTGGCACTATTCTCGCTTCTAGACAGGTAGGTTTAGTGTTCACTTTCCTTTGTTCATGAGTTTATTATTCTTTGATTACGCTGTTTACTCAAACATACTCTGGCCTTTGGTGAACAATTGTTGATGTTGTGGTGTGTGGAATCTGATTGCTTAGGTGCAGAAATAAGGGCAATTCAACTTTTGTTATTTCAAATTGTTATGTTGTGCTGTTTGTCTTTGTTGAAATTTAAAGGTTGAATTCGTGAGTTGAGGAGAATGTGGGATTGGAAACATTATGTTCGTACCTGGTATGTGGAATTCATTTACTCCGCTCCCTTCCAAAAGCATATTTGATGCTAAGTTCTCATATTTGGGTAGGAAATGCTGGCTATAGAATTTCTTTTTTTAATCGGAAAAAAAGTATTCTATTGGAGCCCCCCCAATTGTGCTGCTGCTGAGTTGCTCTAAAGGGATTCAGTACCCCTTGAGGGTTGAAGCATTTGATCATCGAACTTGCTAATTGCAATGCCAGATGTGTAAAACTAGATTGAATGGTAATAATAGGTAGTTCATTTTTGGCCTGTTAGACTGGCTTTTTAAATGGACCATTTTAAGCTTTAATTTTTACTATGAACATTTTTGCTGCAACATATAATATAACTTAATAGCAAATTAATGCAAAATAGTCAGATATTCACTGTTTTATTATTCTCTTTTTAATGCACTCTGGCACGTTTGAAGCCTTTAAAATTATCCTGTACAAACCTGGGATGTATTTCTTTACGTATTTTTGGTGGTGTTTTTTCACCAAAGTTAGAGTTTTACCATGATCATAGTGTTGACCTTAAATGTCAGCCTTTATTGTGTATGGAAAGTACTCAAAGAACTGTAATTAAGTTTGTCCAAGTGCTGCAGCACCTTTGTTATTTTGATTAGAAGATTTCACTGGCATTAAGTATGAGTCTCCCTCCATTTGAGATTGATTTTAATCACATTGCATACCTTCTTCACTGATATTATTGTTTGATATGTCAATATTAGATGTTCTAATTGATTGCTGCATATTGACGCTTACTTTTTTGGTATGTTAAGGTGAGAAGGAAGCTGGTAGAAGACTGGCTACCCGTTTTAGTGGTATGCAAAGATAATGTTTCCCCAATTTCACCGAGCAACAAATCGTTGTATCTGGAACTGGAAGAAACATTCTTACGTATCATCTCCACGTTGCCCATGTCCGATGCTCAAGAATTGCTGCAGCGGTGCCTCAGCTTTTCAACCCGAAACGTTGAAGATTGTCCTCATTTGGTCACTGCATTCAACACCTGGTTCCGCCGTGCAGCCCGACCCCTCAAACCAGATTCTCTCTTTGATCAATAAGTACTTGCTTCGCATGCTGTCAAATATTGTGCATATATGTAAATACTATGTTCAGAAACTTAAACTTTAACACCAACATTGTACATATAAATCCAAATTCCAAAGTAAACTGTCTTGTCTTTTTAGGACAAACCACAGCCAAATTACATAGACAATTTCCTGGTGCTAGTGACTAATGGCTTTCTTGGAAAACATGAGTTTAGTTCTGAAGTTGCATGTATTTTCCAGGGATGAAACGATGCTCGAGACTTTTTTTCACCAAAATCAATATACCTGTCTTGCTATAACTCGTTGCAAATAAAATTATCCCCCCATTTAAAACTCAATTAAAATATGTCGAATATACCAACTTAATATGGAATATGAATATTTTTAATTTGAATTTGACTTTGAAATTCTTACCTGATTCACTCTCTTTATCCTAAATCCGTTTTGGGGGCGAATGTGAACAAAATGGTAAACTAACACTCAATCATATTAATAGTCAAAAGTAAATTAAGTTGTACCATTTGTTACAAAGAAATAACAATATTTATATTTATATTATTATCTTTTAATATCTTATTCACATTTAAATGACATAATGAAGAAACGTGTAAAAAAAAAATCACCTTTTAAATTATTCTTAAAATTAGGGAAAGTAGGGGTTTTATTTTTTACCAGAAACAAACATATATTGTTTTTCTTCCTATTTGTTCGATCCAATTGTCAGAGTCATCTGGAACAAAAGTCACAATAGGAATAGTCTCTCGAGGGGTATGATTAATACTTTCTGGAGGATTTGAAGAAACGGATCTTCAACCGCTACACCAATCCGCTACACCAAAAAGATATGTTTAATCGTGTTAAGAAATTACCTTTAAAAGTAATTCAATCGACTTGTAAAAGATATGTTTAATCGTGTTAAGAAATTAAAAGTAATTCAATCGACTTATAAGATAAGATAAGATTTGTAATTTACAAATAAAAATAAATCATCATAAAAATTTGAAGTATTTAATCATTTGAATTTAAGTAACAGAAATAATGTGTCAGATTAGTTTATTGGATTTGTCATATTTTATTTATAAATTAACAACATTGATTCATACAGCTGATGATATCATTCTCAATTAAAAGAGTAATTAAGATAACATCTAATTCTTTTAATTGTGCCTCTGCCAAAGCATTCTTAAGACCCTTTATTTAGTTACATCTTCTTCTCACCATTGTAGCAGAAGGTCTAACTTAGACTTACGAGGAAGTATGTCAGAAGGGCTGAAATTAGAGAGATTGGTATAAATTAAACTATCAAGGATATCTTCAGGAACTTTGAATTAGTTTGAATCTTAAAGTTAATTTTTTTAAAAGTAGATGTGAAACAATTGCAGTGGAAGACTCAAAAGTTGTAGCATTAACCTCATTATTAGACTGCAAGTTTATTTTTGGACGGTTTTTGTATTTGGGAATTCCTATAAAGACAAGTCCCACAAAATTGGATTCATGGAGTCCTATTACAAGGAAGTTCGAAAAGAAATTAACTCTACAGAAATATAAGTAGTTATCCTTAAGAGGTAGAGTTGATTTATCAACTCTATCTTAACTTCTTTACTTGTTTTCTTCCTATCAGTTTATAAGGCTCCAAGTGGAATAGCTAGGATGATTTAAAGTATTCAAACTAGATTGTTATTGGGAGACAGAGGAGAAGAGAGGAAGGTGACATGCATGAGTTAGAAAGATATTTGTTGTCTAAGGAACTATGGAGAATAAGAGTAAAAGAAGTTAAAATATTGAACCATGCACTGAATAATGGTCCATCTGGAATAATAAGCTTCGATCTTAAGACAGATACATGAAATATGATATATTTGGATATCAAAATTGGACTTGAATGAAAAAAACCTTACTGATCTTGTTTTACAAGATATATTTAAATATATAAATACCTTCACACATAATTATAGACAGGATACTGAATGTTTCCAACTTAAGTTTCATTCAATTTTGATATTCGGTTATGGACAAATACATACATTGAATGTTTCTAACTTAAGTTTCATTCAAAAACCATCTGTCATATGAAACTAGCTAAATGAAATTATGTTTAGGAATGTAGACTTTTTGTGAGGAGATTTGATACATCACATTAACTATATGGCTATATGGCTTTTTCTTGGATTAGATTGAAGAGTAAAACCTTTCATTACATTTTTTCTGGTTTGGAATCTTAATCCTGGTCTAGGCCTTTATGTTTGGGAGTTGTTGTTAGAGTTTATTTAGGCAGGGAATGATGTTTTCAAATTTCAGATGCAGGTTTACATACACAGACAACATAGGAGTGTAGCAGTAATTATGTTTCTATTGCTGCTATGCAGTAATTTAACATATGTAATTGGAGAGGGGTCACATGTTTATACTATTGCATTGATGGTTTCTATTCCATTTGTGATATGTCAATCTTGATACAACTTGTACTTTTTTAATGAAATGTCTTCTATTTGCTTCATACAAAATATCTACTTGTTTTCAAAAACACAAGTTTTGAAACTCAGCAAAAAATTAGTTGACAGTTGAGAGATAAGGTTGAATGTTTGATCTGCATAGCCAATCAACATGCATGCCTACTGCATGAAGATTGGTCACTATTATGCGTGAACCTCAAGCACATACAGAACCTCACTACCTTTAAATTATAAGGTACGCTATTAATTTGGACCAGGAAGGAGGAAGGTCACAATAATTCCATGAACAAACTTTGCACAACCATCCACCTAGGCAGACCTGTAAAGTTCTCTTTTACTTCACCTGTCTTAAACTTATCTCATTCCACATATCATTCTATCTTTTATTTTAAATTAAATTTCAATATAATAACTTTACTGATTTGAAGAACCAAAATAAATGAATATCAGACAGAATTGTCATGAAAGAAAATACATCTATGTATAAACACATATTTTTTTCCCATTTTTGAAGAGTATGGATCCTCATGTCACCTCTCTCCCATGGAATGCAACCTTCCTCTGCAATTTCTAATTACTCTGTTGAAGGAGGATTATTACTGTCATTAGGAAAATCAAAATTAAAATAATTCTCCCCTAAGTCAAATGGTGATATCACTACCTCATCAGTTCACCACCTTCATAAATAGATACAATATTGGAAAACTTTTTCCTGCTTTACTTTATGTCATCATATAACTGACACATTATGGCACTAAAAATGAACTATTTTACATACAACAACTCCAAAGAAAAAAATAAAAAATAAAAACTCCACTCAGTAGGACAAGATATTTAGCCTCTTGCCTCTGGACCAAGAGGGATATGGACAAAAATAAGGTTAGCTGTCTATGGATTAAGAGGGAGATGGACAAAAAGCAGAGAATTTTAAGCTTTAAAAATAAAACACCAATCAGAACAACCGTCTTCTAAAGTGGCTAGTGGTGCCTTGGTAGGTTTTAACAAGAAGGCCAACTCCAATGCCAATGCCAAGACAAACACTAAGTCCAATACCAACACCGACCCTAACACCAGCATTGAACCAAGAAAGCTCTCCATCTTCACCATCAGCATATGTTGTTCTTGAGTAGAGGCTGTTATAATCTTCATCTTCATATTTGTCGCAAAGGTAATCTGGAGCCTGCATGATTGACATGTAAAAATATTAAGATGGATGGTCTTTAATTTATGAAAAAGAAAAAGGATCTTCTTCAAATTACAATCTTGGTTATCAAATTTCCACATATTCAAGGGAGAAAATTCAACACTCATTATGTAATGCTGATTAGCTAATTGCATTTGTTACAGCGGGGACCAAATTTAAATGAAGAACTAGACATGAATGGTGTCCTTTTCTTGACAGCTAGCCATAAAAAAACAATACATAAGTGAACAAAATAATTTTAGGAAGCAAAGTAATACGATGAAAGCAGATCATAGGTTATTTTCAGGTCTGAAATCCATCAGATATAAATGCTGTGTTAAACCATCCTACTTTAAAATGACTCAACACAGGTGAATTAAGGCAGTAAAAGCAAAGTCATACATACATCAGTTAACTTATGAAATGGCAGACCAAAAGATGAAAATATAAGAAGATCGCTAATATATAACTGCACAGACACTACTTACCTCAAAAGCAAGTGTAGAAGAATGATGCTTCCCATTTTCACTGGCCTCATGCTCTGGAATTACATCCAACACCCCCTTCTTTGCATGCTTTTTCTGAGAAAGCTGCAAGGATTTTGTTAAGATAATTGGAGTACCCAAGAAGGAGCCTGTAATGTAGACCTCAATTGATGGGAGATTTGAGTCTGGTGATGGCAATTGTTTTCCCTTAAAGAAGCTAGTGCCTGGAATTATGTATGACTCACAGTTCATGCTCCACCTTTGTCCATTATAACTTTCCCTAACAACACCATTGGTATTCCATAATTCCAAGACACCAGAGAGCAGCAGAACATCTCTATCAAACACTTCAAACTTCACACTCCCACTCATCCTTATGCTATCGGTGCTTACAAAAGTCACTTCTTCAGATTTTCTATCTACCCTGTCTCTTTTGAGAAGTGTTGACATCCCATCAGAATATATGCTAGTTCGAACACCATTAACTTCAAGAAGAGTGTCGGGATTCAAAGGAACATGGTTCAATGTAAGAAACCCAGGAGTGGAATCATCAAGCTCACACTTGCACACTCTTACATAGAATACCTTTATGTCCAGCCAAGGTAATGACCCCTTCAAGGAGGGTTGATAAGAGTGCCTCGCAATAGAGTATCCATCCTCAGTTGATCCATTTCCGTTCGCCTTAGAAGAATTCTCCATAGCCAGACAGTCTAATTCTCCTCCTCACTCAAATTCTTAATTTCCATTGGGACAATAACTTGTGTCAACACTAATCCACATGAAGCACAGACGCCAGCAACGAAGTGAATTCAGTTCAGTTTCATTCACAGAAGAAAATCTGGACAATAGGAGCACAAAAAAGACAATCATCTATACATCAGTATGACAAAGGGAAGGGGAATTAAATCTAAAAATAAAGAACCAACCCCATTAACCTTATGAGACATCTAGATTTCTGAATGAAACAAAGCATAAGAAATAATAAACCGATAATAAAGATTAAAAGCAAACTAATACTAAAATCAAACAAGCACAGTTCCACTTAACACAAGACACAACCCAGTTGAGAAAGATAAAGAAGATGACAGCATCCCACCCAATCAGATAAGGTAACCGTAAAAAAGAAATTGATTCAGAAATCGATATAGTAGATGAATCGAAGAAAGAGAGAACAATAAAGCGAATGTAAAGGTTCGAACCTGAAGAAAGAATAACCAAAAAAGAGAGGATAAGAGGGAGTGAAGGAGATAAATCAATAAACTCCTCTAGTATGTACAAATTTGGAGGCTAAATCAGCAGAAAACAGTGTCTCTTTCTATAATTCCGTTGATACCCATTTTTTTTAACAGTGAATTATACCACAACAAGACAATCCACCAATTTGCCGAAGTAAAACCATAAATTCTAAGTGTTTAACCACACACGTACAGTGAAACAAAGAGGAAGAAACGGATCACACACAAAAATCACAAAGGAAATTAATTTCCTTTCTATAGAATTAGACAGAATAGCCGGCAAAAGACGACAGAGAAACACGACAAAAGTATCACTAGCAGGAACCACGCATTGGTGCGAATACATCACCAAAACCGGAAACGCATTATTTAACACCAACCACCACACCACAAGGCACTCACCAAAGGAAAAAGAAAGGAAATTTGTAATGGAGCAAAGGAAAGAAAGCTTTTTGGCTAACACCCAGAATCGGTGCCAGGCACGAACGCCGAGGAGAGAAGCGGAGGATCTATCCGAGCACGGAGATCAGACCCAAGTCCTCAAAACAAGGATTCTTCTCTGTTTGGTTGAACACGACAGAATGAATCCAGATTATATAGAAATATGGGAAGAATCCAGATTTCATGTTTTTTTTTGGTATTTTGAAGTGATGAATATAAAATAAAAATTGTTATTTTAATGGAGGAAGTGGGGTCCTTCGGTATCTGTTATTCTCAAGATCTTATCCACGGAAAATAATACATCCATAAGCACAAGGAGAGGGAGATGAGAGAATGCATTGTATGAAGTTTTAAGGGTTGGTGTGTGGGTGAATTGAAAAAGACGTAAATTCTGATCTGTTTGTGTTTCTCAAAGCCTCGTCCTAATAGCTGTTGAGAGATGTATTTGGATGGATACCTTGCAAAGTTAGAATTGCTAACAAACAAACATACTTTCCGTTTGTTTCTTAATTTTCATTAAAGACGTCAAACTTAGTCTAAATAAGTTTATTACATCTGTCTAATTTGCCCTTCGTTATCATAAATTATTTACATTTTAAAAATAATTACCAATAAATAAATAATTACCAATAAATAAAATTGAGGCGACTTTCCTTCGCTAGTGTGAATAACATGTGATATCACGAATGACTAATTATTAATTTGTTTGATGACATAAAGAAAATGAAAAAGTTGAAAATAAAGATGTTTCTGTTTTAAAAGTCATTTGTTCTAATCAAATAAGAATTATTGCTATTCATGTCTTTCTTTTGCTTTATTTTATTTTTCCTTTTCACCGTAAGAGACAAAGTCTATCATAATCTACTGTACAAAAACTTTAATCCACTGTTCAAGAGTAAATGAAATAAGTTTTTTATTTTGACCTTATTTACTCAATATTTAATAAATATATTAATTTAGTTTTCATGGTCACTCTGTCTATTTTGTTAATATTAAATATCAGTATTTTAAGATAATTATTTGTAAGCAATATTAATTTAAGAGTTAAATTCGTATGATAAAAATAACATATTTATTAAATATTTAGTATTAAAGTACTAGAAAAAAAATAAAAATACTAGTTTTAGCACATGATAATTTGAAAATTAAAAAAAGTCTTTAACCTTAGCTTCATCAATTTAAACGGACTTAGGTTTATGCATATCCTTTTTCTGGTCTTGGTTTTGGTTTAGTTGTTTTTTTTATAGTTTTGGTTTAGTTTCAGACAACTACATAATAAAACTGATGGAGAAGACCAATCTTTCTCTGTTCGTCTAACAAACATCTTCTAATAAAAAACCATTCACTTTCTTTGAAAAAACATTCACTTTCTTTATCCTAAATCCGCTTTGAGGACGAACGTGAACAAAATAGTAAACTAAACACCAAGTCATACTAATAGTCAAAAGTAAATTAAATTGTATCATTTGTTATAATTGAAAGTGTTACATCAACTAAAATAATATTAATTTTAAATATACAAATAAATACGAACCTTATTTTATAAGACTAAAAATAATATTAATTCAGAATATATATTCATATTATAAACTAATTTTATAAACTTAAATTAAATTTAAAATTCACTTCTTAATATAACATTAGTTAATCACCTATCATCAAACAATAAATATGCAAAAGTAACAATATTTATATTATTATATTTTAATATCTTATTCACATTTAAATAATATAACGAAGATTATGACTAAAATTTATTCTCATAAGATTGGTTAAACATTCATCATCAAACAATATATTAATATTACGTTCGAAATATAAAAAAATAACAATATTTATATTACTATGTTTTAATATCTTATTCACATTTACATAATATAACGAAGATAAATATATATTGAAGTCTTTAAATTTTCCATCAGGTTTAACGTTAATATGCAAACTTTAAAAGTTAATTAATTTTGAAAATTTAAAAATATTTGAATTTAAACATTTTATCAATTATGTGATGGTAAAAAAATGTTACTAAATATTATCTTTATAAATAAATAATAACTAATATCAGATATTAAGTTAAATTATTCATTCTATAAATTTTTTATTATAAAAACTGCCACTAAAATTTAAATTTAGAAATAAACAGACTAATATTTAATATTTTTAAATGTTTAAAAGACTAAAATCGTCTATTAAAAAAACAACTAAACCAAAACCAGAAATGGATTGAATGACAGCCAAGATAGTAGTAATGTTGGACTTCATTTTCCAAATTTAGGAATGTAAGGATGATAATTGTGCACATGCCTATATTGAATTTCCATTTTCCGCTAATCCCTCATTACAAAATTCAAATCTGGAAAATTGGACTACTTCATTCCCACAAAATTACATTAAATGTCTTTTTAGAATAAATGGTTCTAGTACCTCCTTCATTTAAGAAAAGAAGTGTCTTATAATACCTTGTAAATGAGAATTCAAATGGGAACTAGTCTCTGACCTAACTGAAATACCAAACGAATTTAATCAGCAAACCAAACCTTTTGCTAGAACCTCACCCCACCAAAATAGCATAACACTAAGTGCCCGGCATGCATGTGCAATTGGGAAAGTTCGACCCTAACATCATAAAAATAACACCTCCCCATTCCCATAACCTGGACAAAACGTTGAAAAAGAAGAGGGGGAGGATAAAAGCATGGCTCACATAAAAGTCTAGCAGGATGCTAAATACTATACTAACGAAAAAATAAATTCAGCTAAAACTGCCTCCAAATTCTTGGCCGACCATACATGTTTGTGTAATGAAAAAAATCTTCGAAAATAAAAAATCAAATTTTAAGAAAGTTACAGACAATGCTTTCTAGACCAACTGGAACTGGTAAAGAGTAGCTGGGCATTTTATGAAGCATAACTCGAATGGGAGGTGAAAGATTATTCAGCAATATTTGGAATCGTTACCTTATATCACAATCTGGAGGAAATTGATAGGAGGTTTAAATTAGTAATAGAACAGCATTGTTTTTCAAACTGGATTTTGATGCTCCAAGGTGGTATGAAGGGACTCCAATTCATGTGACAGCCACAAAGGAATTAAACCAGGAGTATGGTGTGAGGCAACATTAAGTCTATGGCAACCCCACTATAATTTGATATGATGGAAACCTTTAGTTTGTCACCGAGGAACTGCAAAGTCTAGGACAAATCAACGAAAAATATGGATTACAATCAGCAGGAGGGAATAAAATCCAGGGAATTAAGTTTGAAGCATTTCATTTTCCTTCCCAATAGACAAGACGAAGAAAGAAGTTTCAACATGAAAAAATAAGGACGGAAATATCTAACTCGTGAGAAAAAGACCACATATTATGTCCTCGGTCAAAAATCTAACAGCACAAACCATTGCTCTTCTTGACACCATGAACTTCAAAATTTAAATTTAATGTTACAACTATTATGAAATCACGAGATATTTTAGCTATTCACGTATAAGCAGCCCCAGATTAATTTCCGACAATTTTCTGTTGTCAACTTAGTTTCACTTCTCATTGAGGGCTAAATTGATAGTTAAATACAATGCCATTATAGCATTAAAGTGGCATATGTCGAGAGAAAATAATTGGACAGGTCATGACACTTTAACTAGGAACCAACATAAAATAGATTAAATGACTAAATACACCCCTTTGATCCCTAAAAGATATATCTGCAACAGAAACAACATTTTGACATCCTTAAAGAAGCTTGCATCATATAGTTAATCCTTCCAAAACCATTCAAGAAAATTTTCAGGAAAGAGTAATTATGAGCATGTTGGTCACCTATTTTCAGGCAATCACGAAATTCAATTATAATAATCTGCATTAGGAGAGATTACAATACAATTGACAAAAAAAATTAAAAGTTTGAAGTTCTATTCCCACACTATGGTGAGACAGAGAGAAACTTATGATTTTCTCTTTCTCATTTTTTTCTTTCATCTTGAATGGATCCAGCTGGCCTGTCACAATGTTTTTTCAAGTCCTAATGCAACAAAGTAAAAGAAGTTGTCAGGATGTGCACAAAGAAGACAGAGGTAATTACCACACTAGGTACCCATCTGACAGTGATACTACCACCAAAGAGGTATTTGGTATGTTCTTATTTTAGACCAGCATGTCAAAACATCTAGAATCTTGTACCCCCACATTCATAATGTAAACGATTAAAGGAAACTTAGGATATTCTGATAACCAAGAACTCCTTCTTGATATGTTACTATAAATGTTTTATAGCAAGGATGGTTCTCTATAATTCCAAAGACATTCACATGGTTTTGCAATAACAAGTTACCAACAACCCAAAAAATATTGCCCCCAGCTCACCAAAGTTGAACTCGTACCACAATCAACTTCAAATTTATGAATATGTAAATGGGACTAGTTTTGTCGAGAAACACTATTTGGTAATATACTACCCTGAACAATTGATTCTAATTATCCGTCAGATTCTTCTAATATGCTTTCATTAGAGGTGGGAACAAGGAATATTGCGGAGTAACACAGTTTATGTTACAAAATCAATGGGAATATATATAAAAAACAAAGACATTATATTGGCAGAATAGTAGCAATTTTCTAAGTTTCAAACTAATCATGGCTCATGTATTCTGCGCAAAATCCCTCATTTTCAAAACACTATCACACAGTCAATAATTAGGATTACAACATAAACAGCATATCTATCTCAAATCTCATTCCCTTTCCCGAAAATTTTGATATTTTCACACCAACTTTCTCTTATTGAACGTCTGATATGCCAACTGACAAATCAATGGAATCTGAAATACCATGGCCATGCCTTGTTTCATTCTTCTAAATTATAATCAAAGGCAGAGCTTGAAATAGAGGTGTGAAACGGGAACGTTAATTCCAAAGTCCATGTAATGAGATTTAATTTCATTTTTCCCCATATATTCCTTTGTTTTTAGACTTACAATTATCACTTTCAACAAAATTCCCGTCACAAATTGCGATAATATTTTGAACCTAAATCTAATGGACGCGTGTTATACTAGAACATAATTAGCTCCCGAAAACATCGCTGTTAGCTACAAGCATAGTGCAAAAACAGACAATACAACACCTATGGTACCATTATCGACTCAATTACGAGTAAAAGAACGCGTAGTGTACTTAAGAAGAAGCATAGAAGTAGTACCTCGAGAAAGCAAGCTCCAGCAGGAGGAATCCAGGGCGATATTGGACGTGAGCCTAGCGTTCGCGATAGCACTGTGAAGAGGCATGAACGACTCAACGCTTCTCACAACCGACAAAACCCTATCAAACGCGAAATTCATCCATAATGTCAACCGCAAAAGGCAATGCAGATCAATAAGAATTGTTGATTGAAGCATGCTGTACCTTAAAGCTCGAGGGATGCGTGTTAAGGAAGACGAAGAAAACACAAACTGCGTCGTTGAGCTCTGGACGAAGGTTCCGGAACGATTAGCGAAGGATCTTGACGCGACCCTTACCGCGGAAGCCATTATGCTAGAACCCCGTTAGCCTAACCGGAAGTGGTACTAAAACCCTACTATCACTTACTCAGTCTTGTTTTTTTTTATTGGGCCGGCCCAACACGAGTTATGCGGCCCAATAAGGGCGCCGTACGAAACCTATCTCTCTTATTCCGATTTTGTTTCTAAACGCAGTGTGGTCTGGTGTGCGGCGAAGCTAAGAGTGTGAGAATGGCGGAAGAAGCAGTTCTGGGCTATCTAGAGAAGAACGAGGAAATTACAGACTCGGGTGAGTTCGCAGCTGAACGCGGCATTGACCATAACGAGATCGTGAACGTGATTAAGAGCCTGCACGGTTTCAGATACGTGGATGCGCAAGACATTAAGAGAGAGGCATGGGTGCTAACTGATGAGGGTAAAACCTATGCCACTGTGGGATCACCGGAAGTTCAACTCTTTCTGGCCATTCCCCCGGAGGGTATCTCTAAAGAAGACCTTCAGGTTATTTATATGTCTGTTCACTCTCCTTTCTGTAAATTTATAGGTTTTGTTAATCGAATTTGTTTGCTGGTTGTAGAAAAAGTTGGATCCTTCGCTCTTCAAGATAGGTTGTGCCCAGGCTGCAAAGAACAAATGGGTTGATATGGGAAAACAATTGATTTCTAGAAAGGTACGTTGTGTCTCTTTATTAAGACATTAATATTTTTGTAAGGAAAATTGGGTTTTGCGTGCTTGGACTAGGTTATCAGATAGATGGAACGATTCTCTCTTTATCCGAGTTGAGTCGCCTGAGTCCATATAGTGAATTCATTAGGAAAATCGGTTTTGACCCTTTTTCTTCTCTCTCGAGTTAGCTTGTATTGTGTGCCAGTACATTTGCTATAGGTTGCAGAGAGAGAGTGTGTGTGTGTGTCTGTGTGTGATTATTTTCATTATTGCTTTTCTGCAATTCTAGTTTTAGATTTTCTTTACTTCGTTTTTTGTGCATTTGCCTGTAGTAGAAGTATACCACATTTTGTGCAGCCTGTGGGGATGACTTCATGATTTACCGAGTATTTTAGAGAAGTCTGTTTCTTGTCGCAGGTTCAACATGTGGATGACAAGGTCAAAGATCTTCTTATTCAAATACAACAAGGGCGGGTATGTGTACTAATATGAATATTTTTTACTGAGAACTTTTTAAGTACTTTTAAATGTTGTGATATACGAGCTATGTTAAATCACTAGCTGGGTACACTACAAGGTAATGTCTTTTGTTGGTACCAACCATTTTTTAAATGGAGTTGTTTTTGGGTATATGCACTCAAGGTAGGACTTATGTGTGGAATAATACTTTGGGGGAAATGGCAAGGTTTTATAGAGCATCATACTCAACTCAACATATGAGACAATTACAAGAAGTGGAAAGGGGGGATTTGTTTTGAACTATTATTATTGTTGAACTTTTCTGCTTCCTCCTTTTAGAGTTTTTTAGAGAATCTTATAGTTTTCTTCAGCAGTTTTCCCTGATAAATTGTCATGTCTGATTAGAAATTTTACCATATGTTGCAAATGCAGAACATTGGTTCAGATGAGATCAAAGCACTCAAAGCAAGAAAGCTCATTGTCCCACAGTAATAATAATTTGTCTTGGTTGTGTTGAATAGTTTTTTGGATATACTTAATGTGCTCTAAATGACTTAAGTATTCTTTCATTATTAAAGTTCTTCTTGGTGTCTTGTGATCTAGAACGTGGAAGGGTTACTCCTTGAAAAAAGGTCCAAATTATGCGCCCAAAAGAAAGAAGGTCGTCACTGACCTGACTCGTGATAATTTTCAGAGGTATTTTTTTTCTTAAACTGAAAGTGAATGGTTATAACCTCCGGATTCAAATGCCTACTTTGTGCAAGACATTATTTGCGTATCTTATGAACTGACTTTATTTTTTATGTCAGTGGTGAGTGGAAGGAACTAGAGTTCAAGGAGTACAATTATAGTGCTAAAGGTCAGCCTCTTGAGGGTGGCAATCTTCATCCATTGCTGAAGGCAAGGAGATATATCCTGTTCTTTTTCCCCCCAACCTTTATTTGATATTTAGATTAAACTAATATTAAAATAGTATATGTTATAGAAACTTTGTTCACAATAAATAACATTTATATTCTGGAAAACAAATAAGAATATAGTTTATTTTTACATATTTAAATTTTATACTGAGAAATTTTAGAACTTATTTATGTTATAATGGAGGCGATCTCTTCCTTGTGTTGTGTTATTTGCCTGTCCCTAGCCCAAAAAATTGTGGATGATTGTGCTTGGCTGTTATTGGCAACATAAAACTTCGTCAAATCCGAATGATGTGTAGATAGACAATTTCATTATGACATTTCAGCTTTTTATAGAGCACAATGACAATGGTTAACATACTTAGCCGACCTATGGGGAGAAGAATTTTGTTATTAATAATGGCAATACTATGCCCAAAAAAATACTTTTGACAATATTTAATGTGTTTAATACTTCTGAAATTTCTCTGCTTTCAGGTACGATCTCAGTTGAAACAGATTTTCCTCTGCATGGGGTGAGTTCTATATTTGTTATTTTGGAAGTACGAAGTTTTTTGTGTTAAATATTCACTTCAAATTAAAAGTTTAACAGTTTTTAATCTTAATTTTTCGTACTGCAGGTTTGAGGAGATGCCAACAAATAATTTTGTTGAGAGCAGGTAATTGTTTGAAAAAATTTATATATTAAGCTCCTTGTATGTACCCTTTCAACTAAAACAAGATATCCGGTGTTAACCAAGGTTTTCAAGCAAGCAGGTGAAACAAATGTTCCAAGTGTTTGAAGGCAGGTGCCTCTTTAGCAAATCTTCAGTATAACTGAAAATCAAAGAAATGTCCTAGACTTTGGACATCTCAACTGTTAGAGATTTTAATTCAGAAAATAAAATTCTCCCCTTCCAAGAATGAATGTAGCTTTTGTTTTGTTGGAGTATTCAAAGATGATATTATCTTCTGTAAACTGTTTCATTGGACCTTTGAATGACATCAAAGTAACTAGTGGAGCTATTTCTCTTTTGTTATCATAGAGAAATGACTTGGAAAGGTTATTTTTGTAGTAACTCGAGACCTGGAGAAGAAACTCTTGTTCTATATTGTGAACAATGCATTGCAACATCATAATAGAAGTTGCATTTATATATTTTCTAAATCTAGATTCATTTTGTTAAATCTGTGCCCTTGACTCTTATATGTCTTATGTAGATAATAGATTTTATCTTTAAAAGTATTAAATCTAACAGGCTATATAATGTTATAAGTTTTTTCTCATCATAAATTTTACATCTGAATGAAAATCTGCAGCTTCTGGAACTTTGATGCCCTGTTCCAGCCCCAACAACACCCAGCTCGTGACTCACATGATACGTTCTTTTTGGAAAGTTAGTAAAACCTTAGTTGTTTTCGTCATGCTAATCTTGTATCATCTGTTTCTATTCTGAGAACGTGAAACACATGTCTGCAGCTCCTTCAACAACAAAGGAATTGCCAGAAGATTATGTTCTGAGAGTGAAGCAAGTTCATGAATCTGGTGGTTATGGGTCTAGAGGGTATGACCTTGACCGAACTCAGAACTTATAGCATTGGCTATTTACTATCAATAGAGGGATATGCTTTCTGTAAAACATTGCAATTTCTTTCTTGGTAGATATACATATGACTGGAAGAGAGAGGAAGCAAATAAAAACCTCCTGCGAACCCATACAACTGCTGTTTCCTCCAGGATGCTTTACCAACTAGCACAGGTATCTGTATGAACTTGCTGGTGCCATGTGCTTGTGGATGCATATCATTACATACTGTTTGGTGCCGTTCAGGCCCCCTACTATTCTTACTCTTCCTGATGATTTTAGATGAAATATCTTAATAATGTCGACATATTGGTTTCAGCTGGACTAATGACACATAATACGTGATTATCTTCCAAGTTTCTAGCTCTGAATTGTATATTGCATGATTCCTTATTTTGCTCTGCATTTTGATATATATGCAGAAACCATTTGCCCCCAAAAAATATTTCTCTATCGATCGTGTATTCAGAAATGAAGCAGTTGATCGGACACAT